>NC_056749.1:747073032-747373032 GCF_019279795.1 Protopterus annectens | reverse complement strand
AACTAAAGAAGGCCTTGTGATTATCTTTGGTGTCCTGTGCAATTTTTCTCGCGAAGCTGGCCTTGGATGATTTTATGAAGGACCGTAGTTTTTTGCTAGTACTGATCAGAGATGCCTTCCCTTTTAGGGATTTAGCTCTATTATGTAGTAGCTTCCTCCTTTTGTTGTAAAGCTTATTTACGGCTGGGGTCCACCAGATTGGATGCCTGCCTTTACAGGATTGGGTCTTGGTTTTATTTGGGATTGCATGATCCATGCATTCCTAAAGGTGTCCATAGAATGTGTTTATAAAGGTTTCTACAGTTTGGGCCGTAGTTTCTGCTGGCCCGGGGGCTTTGAAGGATGTCACCTCTGTTTTGAGAAGTGCGAAGTTAGCTTTTGAGAAATTTTTCACTGTGGTTTTCTGGACTGGGGGTGGGGTCGGGATGTGGATGTCCAGTGAGATTAATTTATGGTCTGATCTTACCAATGAGGGGTATACTTTTGGTGTGGAGTATAGAGTCCCCATGTTGGTGATGATCAGGTCCAGTATGTTTTCCCCTCTTGTGGGAGTGGTGACTAGTTGTTCCATAGCATTTGAGTTTATAAATTCAAGGAACCTTTGGGCTAGGGCGTTGGGGCTTGAGTAATGCTCCCAGTCTATGTTTGGGTAGTTGAAATCACCCAGCATAATGGTGTTTGGAGAGACCTTCATATTCTCCAGTGTTTTCAGGAAGGCCGAGTGAGGTTCCTGAGTTTGGGAGGGTGGTCTGTAGCAGGCTATAAACTGAAAGGCAATTTTGCCCACTGTTAGTTGCACATGGATGGTCTCTGCTGCTTCAGGAAGTGCCACTAACCTGGAGGTGTGAGTATCTTTGATGAATATGGATACTCCCCCTCCTTTTGTTGTTTGGTCCGAGTTTTGGGGCCGAAAAGCATGATATGAGGTATAGCCTGGTAGTGCTGGGGTGCTCTCGGGAGCCTTGAACCAGGTTTCTGTTATTGCACAGATGTCAATATTCTCCATACTGAGGAGAGATTTGAGTGCGTGCATCTTGAGGTTTAGACTTCTGGCATTGAGTAGCATATCCCTTAGTTTCTTTTTCCCTGTGTTATCTATGGAGGTGGGTTTGTACTTTGAGCCTTGCCTAAAAAAGGCACTATGGGGGTGGCAAGAGCCTTTGCCAGTATCCGAAAGCCCAGGGGTGACAGGTGCAATCCATCCCTAGCAAAGCAACGTGGCTTGTCGAGCATGTCAACCCAGGCTGACAGACACTGGATCCCCTTTGAATGACACCAATACTTTAGCCAATTGTTAAAATCGATCATTTTGTCTTTATACTGTGGCATCATTCTTGGTGAGGGTAAGATGCTACTCAAGGTCAGGGTCATACCGGCCTGGGCTACATGATCAGAGAGCTCCTCTATGTCTCTTTTCATGTAGTCCAGGGAGGTACGTCTCAGATCATTCACACCAGCATGGACAATGACTGAGTCATATTTGTACTTGCTTTGGAGTGATCTGAGTGCTTGTGTTATGTGGCGGATCCTGGCGCCCAACAGGCAGCTTTCCATGACCCTCTCCTTGTTCAGTCTGGTGTGTCTGACAATAGAGTCACCTACTACAAGTGTATCAGGTGTGTTGTTTAGCCTTAAGGGCTGTGTTTTTTTGGCACACTGACTTTGTGAATTATGTGTTACACATTTTGTTTTGGGGTAGCAGGTGCTTGGATGTCTGCTTTGGAGGTCTCTGCTGCTTAGGCAGATTCTTATTTAGAACCTCCGAATATGTTTTGGTGTGTTTATGTGTTTGGTTAGATGTTGTGGTAGGTCTATGTGAGACTGGATTTGTGGTGTGTGTAGTTACCTTCTCCTCCTGACTGACTGGGCCAATACTGAGTTGAGAGAGCTCAGCCTCCAGTTTGGCTATATGGTTGCATCTCTCACATATATTTGAGCTTGTTGGGAGGAGGAGAGGGTTGTCTGTGTACATGAGGCAGTTGTAACATTGCCTCAGGATTCCCATATTCACCAGCTGGACTGGAGAGGAAACCAGCATCTGTTCTTTGGTCATGCCAGAAAAGTATTCTATGCAGCAGGTTATCTCTTAGCTCAAAGTAGGGGTATGCAATGTGCAGGTTTTGTGATTTTAGCTCCCCATCTACTCTTTCTGTGGCACTTCTAACTCTACTTAGTGTATTCTACTCTACCTGAGCTTTCTTGAGTTTGACATGGCTGATCCAGATATCAGACAAATCAGTACTTCCCTCAGTATCCTGACATGAAGCAGAGACTGTACCATCTTCTTTCACAAATACAGATACAGACTTTTCTCCTTCATTTAGTTTCTCAACTATGAAGGGCAACTCCTGAAAATAAATCTCATTCATCAGACATACTGGCACTTTCCCTTTCTCTTCCTAGGGTTGGTGTTGCCTATGTGTCCCCTATAGTATTGTTTCTGTTTCTGGCTGTTCTCTACTTTGGGATAGCAGGAAGAAGTTTATTGCACTGTCCAATCTCCCCATTTTTTGTTCAGTATGAGACTCATCTGTCCCCTCTGCATTTTTTGTCACAATTTCCCTTAGTGTTTTCTTAAATCATTGCTTTTCTCTGTCAGTCCCTAATATGACTTCTTTTACAACTGTAGACTTTTGTTAACACTCACTTGCCCTATAATAACTTCCTATTGCATTTCAGCAGGTGGGTTTTGTTATGACTCAGTAGTAGCTGTACCTAAATCTTCCACCCAGAGTTGAATCTGGACTTTGTCTCTGTCTTCTTTTCTAACATTTTTCTCTTTGTTGTGGCTATGTGTTTCTGGTAGTCTATCTTACTTGAACCCCCCCCCCCCCCCGGCCATAGCTTACAACATTCTTTAAACCAGTGAAAATCCTGTGCAATGATTATATCATGAGAAAAGTTGTGTACCATGATTGCAGAATATCAAACCTTACTTAAGAACGTCTGCATTTCAACTTTTATGATGGGTATTATCCTTCTGTCTCCATGCATCCACATTACTTATTTCTTTAATTTACTGCTTACTAGCAATTTGTTGTATGCAAATATATTGTGGTTTTACAAGTGTAATCATACCAGATGTTTTACCATTGGGGTGGTGTAGCTCAATGTGTGCGTATGTACCTTTAAGAAGCTATCCAAGGGCTTCCACAAGTGTATAAATACTGAGCATATGTGAGCCTGACTGCCATTTTGTAGTTAGCTGTTGAGATATAAGCATGTATGTATGTAAGGTCTGTCTGTTAACCAGTTCATTTTTATTTTATGATACTGCTATCCATCCTGATGTGTTTTTATGTATTAAAGCATCTAAACAAAATACCCCACCTGCTTGTCATGTGTGTTAGAGAAGGACAAGCGACATGGTGTCAGTAGAAGCATGTCTAAAATGAATTAAGGCACTTGCTTGGAACTGGTGGAATATACAAGAGTAAATCATCCCTACTGTATGTATACTTCATAAAACAGGTCAGAAATGCATTTCAGGTATTAAAATTTGCTCAGCACTATTTCTTATTTGCAAAATATGAAATGAGGCATACAGAACGTTCTAAACAATATTCACATAAACCGATATGTAAGATAGTGATAAAAATATTCAAATTACTATGGAAAATGTCTGAATTGCATAAAGCAAATAAAATAAAGAGAAACGACAACATTTTTCAATGCATGCTTAGCGAAGCCATATTTTTCGTATTAATCAAAGATATCTGAGTTATCAGAAGTGTATAAAGTGTTCGCATGTCTGTGCCGTATTACAGTAAAGTTATTTAGCAGAATACCGCCATTACAGAGCATATTTTGCAAAGTATAGTATTTCAAAGAGTTTTTGTGCATTCGAATGTTATTACAAGCTCACAGAACAGTTTGTTCATACATAATTACAAGGGACATATGTTTAGTGTGTTTGCACATACTTTGTGGGCATGGGAGATGGATTTTGAAAACCCAGTGCCCTTTTTTTTTTTAATAGTAATATTGCTGAGAACTGAAGAGTGTTTGAGCAAGAGTAAGACATTCTCATACAGGCTGCATATTCTGATAAAGATGACCGTACAAATGCATTTATTCTCCTTAATTTAGCTGGGTCAGAAGGCATAGAGAGCGAATGTTCATTTGTGTTTGCACCTGCTATCTTCACAGGAGAAGGGGAAACCATCATATTGCTGTACCGGCTGAGTCAAGGGAGGACCTAGAGTGCTTAAAACGTAAATTTAGAGAACTGTCTAACCCCCAGACAGCTGTTACTAGGGAAAGGCACTTATTTTATAAAAGGGATCAAAAACCTGGTGAAACTTTGCAGAATATATAACTGACCTGAGAAATAAGGCTAAAATGTGCAGATTTGGTGATTTAAGGGGATGAGTTGATAAAAGACAGACTTGTGTGTGGTATTAAAGATGATGCTGTGAGTAAGATTTTGCTTCATGACAGTCATTTTACTTTGAATAAGCCAATGAGATTTGTGAGGAATACAAACTCGCAGAAAAACAAACAAATATGCTTACAAATGAAAATAGCTCTAGAAGGCACAGTGATAAAGCTCATGTTGATACTATGCAGCATGTGGTTAAAAGAAACCACCCCAAGCACATGGCAGCAACTGTAGCCTCTGCAGAGCTCACTGGTTAAACCCAGAACTTTCTAGCAAATTCCAAAGTTTGCACATTCTCAGTGAAGCATGAGTGAGTCAGCAAACTCACAGAATTGGCCCTAACCCAGTTTCATTGCCAGCTGTCATAACTGTGGTGGAAATCAGGAATCTAAAAGTGAAAAATGTTTATCTTTTGGTCAGCAATGCCACAAATGTAGTAAGTGGAATAATTTCAAAAGGTTTTGTAAATCAAAAGGCACATTCTTTTATTCACAGGGAACATTTTAAGAAATGAGTTGATCATTTAGATAGCTGCAACCCTACTCTTTATATTGATTGTGTGTCAGTGCTTCATGAAACAGCCAATGTAGTAGATTTAAGGGCAAAGAATGAAATATTTTGTACTGTTCAGATAAATGACAATCCCACAGAGCTCAAAGTTGACACAGGTTCCAAGTGCAATGTTATGTCAGCAGAAACATTTTCTAAAGTGTGTCATGGTAAAAGGCTTGACTTGGCAAGGTGTGCAAAATTGTTTATGTTGGTGAAGAAATTCAGACTGAAGGCTCAGTATTGATTTCATGTTACTCTGCTGGGAGATGCTATGACTTGTTATTCTATTTGGACAAGATGCACTTCCAGTCATTATGAGGGCTCAGAGACAGTTTGAAAATGGGACTGCTTACATTTAATAAGGAGGTCCATCAAGTCAGCCTAAAAGACCACTACTCTAATTTCGCTCAGTTAAATTTTTTTCTACCTATGTTGATCTTTTTGAAGACAAACTAGGCAAACTTCTAGTTGTGTACTCCATGAAGTTAGACCCAGATGTCAGTCCAGTTATCAGGCCAGCATGTAAAATTACAATATCCATGCATGACAGAGTCAAAGCCAAGCTACATAAAATGGTGTGACAAGGTGTGATTTGTCCAGCTGCAACTCTAAACTGAGTGAGTATCTTCCATGGTGGTAGCTCATAAGAATAGCTCAGATGACATCAAGAATATGTATTGATCCACGAGATTGGAACAAAGCACTAAAAGACCTCATCATCCAATGCACACAGTAGAAGAAGTCACAGCCTTGATGCCAAATGCAACTGTTTTTTCTTAGATGCAAAGAGTTCATTTTAGCAAATTCTGCTTGACAAAAAATCCTCATTGCTCACTACTTTCAGTACTCCATTTGGCAGGTAGAGATTTTTTGAGAATGCCATTTGGGATAAATTCTGCTAGTGAAGTCTTTCAGCGTGCAATGGAACACATTTTTCTGGGTATCCTTGTGCTATTATAGTAAGTGACATACTAGTAGGAGGTAATGATGAAGTTGAACATGACAGAAAAGTTCTAGAAATGGCACATCAAATTAATCTCAAGCTCAATCCAGAGAAATACAAATTCAGGCTACAAGAAGTTACTTATGTTGGTCATTTATTTACCACTTAAGGCCTATGACCAGACCCCTCTAAGCAAACAGCCATTCTTGAGATGCCAGCTACAGACAATGTTCAAGCCCTGCAACATTTTCTTGACATGGTCATTCCAGAAATCAGCCAAATTTCAGCACCACTTGTAGAACTTGACACGTAAAGATGTATCCTGGTCTTGGTTAGAGCACCACCAAAGAGCATTTCATGTCCTGAAACAGAAAATTGATAGTTCACCAACTCTCAGATATTATGGTGTTCACAAACCAGCTATACTTTCCTGTGATGCTTCGAAATTTGGTCTTGGTGCAGTCATTGTACAAGAGGATCAACATGCTGCCTATGCATCAAGAACTCTTACCCAAACTGAACAGCAGTGCACCCAGACTGAGAAAGAGCTTTTGGCAATTGTGTTTGCATGTTCGAAGTTCCATGATTGTTTATGGTAGACCTATTCAGATTGAAACAGACCTCCAACCTCTAGTCACTATCTTAAGAAAGCCTATGCATTCAGCTCCAGCCAGATGGCAACACATGATGCCGAGGTTGTAAAAGTATAATTTCAATCTTGTCTATAAGAAAAGCAAACTTATTTATCTTGCTGCCACATTATCCAGTTCGCCCAGAAACACCACTGAACAGTACAAGAATGAGAACCTTGATTTTGAAGTCATGTAAGTAAGACATTTTTAATTTTACACATCTTGATGAGCTGAGAGATCACACAGCCACAGATCCAGTTTTACAGAGGCTTAACCACTTTATTCAACAAGGACAGCCATCAAAGCAATCTAGTGTACCTCAAGAAGTGAAACCTTATTTTCCACACAGAGACGAGATTTCGTCTGATGAGGATAGCATTATGAAAGGTCTGAAAGTAATCGTTCCAAAGTCTTTGCAACCAGAGTATATTACTAGCTCGCATCATGGTCACTCAGGAACTGATTCTACCAGAAGAAGGGTGAGAGAGCTACTATTTTTGGCCTTCTATGTCATTAGACGTTGAGAGAGCACTTTCATCTTGTTCTGTGTGTAATAGCACTAAGCCACATCAACAGAACGAACCACTTCACCTAAACCAGATTCCAGAACTACCCTGGTTGACAGCAGCCACTGACATCTTCTAGTGAAATGGTCAACATTATTTGGTGTTAGTAGACGCTTACTCCAGTGGGTTCAAGATTGATTTACTTCCTAATCTAGCATCCAGTACTGTCATTACTAAGGTGAAGTGCCATTTTGCAGCACATTGTAGTCTGCAGAAAGTTATTTCTGGCAATGGCATGCAGTTTACAAGGCAACAGTTCAAAAGGTTTGCTGAAGAATGGGACTTTACTCATGTCGCAAGTAGCCCTGAGTACCCACAGTCAAATGGTTTGGCAGAATATGCAGTTCAAAGTGCAAAACAGGTAGTAACTAGAGAAATCAAAATGAGAGAACAGTGATATTTTCCTGAATCTCTTGAATCTCAGAAATGTTCCTTGTGATAAACATCTTGCTTCACCTGCTCAGAGACTTCTGTCGAGACAAACCAGAATCATATTACCAATCAGTAGTCAATTGTTGGTTCCATGTGTCAAGAACAACAGGTCAGTGAAAACCAATCTGTTGAAGAAGCATTTAACCCAGAAGCCTTACTACAATAAAACCAGCAAACCACTCAATCCATTATGAGAAGGAGAAATGGTAAGGATGCAGATGTCCAAAGGTTATGATCGGATTGGTGTTATGAAGAGTATTTGCCTAGAGCCAAGATCATACATTGTGGAATCACAAGGAGCAGACCTTAGGCAGAATTAGAAGTATTTAATACCAGTGTCTGAGCCTATACCACAGCACATAGCCTGTGAGAAAGACTCTTTATCTCAGAGTGATTTGTCCGGTGTTTCAATTCCAGAGGAAGTTCCAGAGACTATTCCTGTTCCTGTGATGAATCCAGACATTCCTGATATGAGTTGTTCACCAAAGACTGTCCCTGTTGCTAAATTTAGTCCAGATTGTTATGTTACGAGATATGGTCACATCTCTAAACCCTGTAACAGATACAAAGCATCTTGGACATGGACGCTGTGATTTGTTTCTAATGTCTATAGTAATGAATGTCTAATTCTAATATTTTTTTTTACAAAGGACAATCTTTTTAAGAGGGAGGATGTAGATCAACATGTGTGTATGTGCCTTTAAGAAGCTATCCAAGAGTTTGAACAAGTGTATAAATACTGAGCACATGCGGGCCTGACTGCCATTTTGTAGTATGCTGTTGAGATGTAAGCATGCATGCATGTAATGTCTGTCTGCTAACCAGTTTGTTTATATTTTATGATGCTGCTGTCCATCCTGATGTGTTTCTATGTATTAAAGCATCTAAACGAAATACCTCGCCTGCTTGTCATCTATGTTAAAGAAGGAGAAGGGACAGGTGGGAGTGTGTTATGTGAGTGCTTGTGGGTTAGGATTAGAATACGTGATTTGGAAGGGGATACGTTTAGTATAGAGCCTGTTTGCTAGTATATTTCTTTTTTCCCACAAATCCCTCTCTCATGAAAAAAGCAAAATTTAAAATCTTCTCTCTTAGTACAACAACTGAAGTTGATAATCTTAAAGTAGACCTGTGTATACAGAATTGCATTAAAAAACTCAGCTAAAACTAGGGATGCTTTATAGAGTGAAAAACTTTCCCACCAATGCGATGAACCCACCACCAATAAAATTATCCAGCATCCATTTGCTTGTCCAGCACTCAGTACTGTTATACAAAAGAATGTTCCCACTTGGCTATTATGATCCAATGACTGAAAACACTTCTGTGCCCACAAACCTATTAAATGTGCTGGGCATGGTCTAAACTCATACCATGTTGCTAAGGCCTAGAACGCCTTACCTGTATCCATCAAGTCTATAACCCCCTCCCCAGCTTTTTAAAACCATTCCTTCTTAGCCCAAATTTGGATAATTTTTGCTCAAACCTCAGGATAAATCGTATCCCTAAATGTGAACATGTACCTATTTCCACCTCCGTACTCGCCCTTCTTCACTCACTCATTTCCTTACGTCAATCAGTTTCTCCCTCCTGACTCTCTTTCTAAACATGCCATAACACTGTTTTTTTTTTCTCACTTCATATTTTTCTTGTTTGCATTATATTAACTTGCCTTTAAATTCTCTAAACTGGCTAAAATGTTTCTAAATATTAAGTAATTGTCATACAAGTTGTATCTCTTCTTAACCGATGTTTTCACATTATGTCTAATTTGGTTCAATTGTTTAAATGGTAGACTTTTAAAAATTTTTATTGTATTATTTTTGAAAAATGCAAAATGATTGTTCTTAAAATGCTTTTGTAATACCTTGGAGCTTTCTCCTCCAGACCTCCACTGAAAATGGGCATCTACCCAGTCAAACATTCACGGTAATCAAATGCCAATAAATAAATAAATAAATAAATACTATTTAGTATGTCTGAAAGGGTTTTTCATGTGTTAAGATAAAAGGTCGAGATTAGGAACAAGAGTAGAACTAGGGTAAGAGTTAGAGTTATACACGTTAGCATTTTGATTCACTTCCACTATCATGCATCTATCTATCTATCTATCTATCTATCTATCTATCTATCTATATATCTATATATATGGAGAGATAGATGGATGCAAGAGCCCACATTCCTATACTTAGACAAACATTACAAAAACTTGGATAAGAGGAAGAAAGTAAGGAAAAGAATATTCTCACTTTCACACCGTTGTCTATGACACGACACTGGTGATATTTCAGGTTTGAATTTTGAGCATCAATCATCTTTGTAGTAACAAACAAAAGTTCTCCACATTATGTTTTTATGCTACAGATATTTTTAATGAAAGTGACAGCATTTAACATCTTGATCGTCTGACTTCTATTATGTTTTGCACAGTATAATAGCTTTTAGAGTATATAGACACCTCTTGGAACAGGTAAAAACGTATATTTTTTTCAATAATATTTAAAATGACGAAAATATCACTTTAGAGGGACATTCCAGAAGAATGCTGTGGTGGCTGTAGTACCTAAATATGGTAAAGACCCATCAGATCTAGAATCATATAAGACTATTTTTATTCTAAATCTTGATTATAAAGTATTTATGTCTATAATGGGGAAAACAATGGCAAAAGTGATGCCAAAATTGGTAGATAGGGATCAGTGTGGTTTTGTGGAGGATAAGCAAACATTTGACAACATTAATAGAACAATGATGATCCAGAGGGAAGCAAAATGTAACAAAATACCATTGATGTTGGTTGGTCTTAGTGTAGAAAAAGCATTCAACAGAGTAGGTTGTGATTTTTAAGCAGGGTAATGAAAGCATTTGCATTCCCTGAAAAAATATGGTTGATCAGGAGAATATGTGAGCAATCTGAGCTGAAAATAAAAGTAAGTGATTCCTCTCTGATAAGTTCTGTTTCAGCAGAGGAACTAGGCAGGGGTGTTTGCTTTCCTCTTTGCTATTTGATTTATATAGAGAGTCATTGCCAAAGAAGTTAAGGGACTCAGAAATGCAATGATATAACAGGTATGGTAATCATAAAAAGCTGGCTTTATTTGCAGATCATATTACTTTGTACCTGTTAAAATAGAAAAGGGTGCTTCTGTGTTCTGGAACATTCTGAGACAGTTTCAGGTATTTTCAAGATACAAAATTAATGAAGACAAAACAAAGGCAATAGCTGTAAACTATGTGCCCACACATAAATTGGTTCAGTGCTTCCCATATTTATGGGGACATGATAAAATTAAGTACTTATGAGTATTGATTAAAAATGATTCCGTTATGGCAGTTAAGGATATGTGGGAAGAGACTAAACAAAACATAATACAAAAACAACTCTGTTTTATGGGTATGGATAGCAAGATACAAGCAGTAAAAATGTTTTAGTCACTTTAGTTTTATACACAGGTCAGGCATATTTTTATCAACCAGAGGAGAAGTCATGGATAACAATTCAGAAAGAGTTGAAAGATTTTATCTGGGAGGGGAAGAAGGCAAGAGTTAGGTAGGATAAGTTGATCCTTTCAATAGAACAAGGGGGTTTGGGATTACCTGATTGGAAGGGGCATTTCAGAGCTACACAGCTAGGGCTCTTATAAATAGCACAGGCAGAAACCTGTAATTGAAAGTGGAAAGGGATGACAACGGAGTAAAGGGAAAGGTCAAGAAATAAGGTGAGACTGGGATTTTGGATGCAGGTCCTTAAGGAGAATAACAATAACCATACAGAATATTATATTCATAAAGTAGTAGAACGTATTTTAAGAACTAAGTTAACATAGGAATAGAGAAAGTAGATTCTGCTGATAGGAATGACTGTGATTAGGATTTCAGAGAACAGGCAAGAAGGGGCTTGAATTTACTAGCGAAAACTGACAAAGGAACCAAGGTATTGGAAGCAAATAATTAGAGAGAGAAAGATAAATGAATGGGAAGAGGCCAAGAAAACATTTGGACTGCAGGCTAGAGATTGCCTTACCTATCAAGGATTGATATCAGAGTATAGGCAAAGAGAAAAAAATGGGAATCTAAGTGAAAGGCCATCACTGGTAGAGTTTTTAATAAACTCTAGAATAGAATCTGCTATTAAAAAACGGATGCTTAGTAGTAGATATAAAATATTGCATGTTAACTATTGGAATCAATCAGAGGAGTTTGGAAACAATTAAGAAGAGAGACTGGATAAGCAATTCACAAAGAAACAATGGGAGGATATATATATTGCTCCCAAATATCCAACAAAGTCCACAAGATTCACGATCTTTACTTGTGTTTGCATAAATATTTTTATACTCCAAGCAGAGTCCAAATAAATTTTTCCCAGGTAGACAGCAAATGTTGGAGGAATGATGGGGAAGAAAGAGATAACTGGGGACATATTTTTTGAAGTGTAATGAGTTGGCAGACTGTAAAAATTCTATGCAGACTTCTCTGTCAGAAATATTGGGTGAGCATACTGGTGTAACTAGCAAAATAATTTTTTGAGCTGTGATGCAAAATAGGAATTGTCTAGATATAGTAAGGCCTTGCTGAGTTTAATTCTGGTGGCTGCCAAAAAAGCAATTACTAGAAAATGGAAATCAAATTATAAACCAACCGCAACAGAACTAGTGAATATAGTAACATAGTTAAAAGAACCGGGGAAGGGATATTTAGAAAAGGGTAGGAGTAAATTACATAGAAAAATAAGGGAATTGTGGGAACAATTCTTATACAATAGGGTTTTGGTGGAGGAATGAGATTTAAGGGAAGGCAGGAATTGGATGAGTTATGTAGTGTTTGATTGACAATGACTACATAAAAGATTATATGTGATGTATAATGTTTGCAACTGAAAATAGGTCAATATGGTTTGCTTTAATTTATATAAATATATGATTGCTTATGTTATAAGTGATAACTCAGTAAATGTGCTTCTTGTTTTAAAGAAAGAGCAATGTTTTTGTTCTCACATTTTATAAAGCACTGCTGACATGAGTAAGATATCTACTAAATTGTTCAGCTAGAAAGTAAATGCAAAATGTACGTTTGTTGTAAGCCAAATGTCAAAACTATCAACCAGATTCAATAAAGCCTACACGGTCAGTTTACATCACAGCACACCGTTTTGGATTCAGTAAGTATCTCTAGATGTTGTGTAGAGTTGCACACAGTCACACAGACATGGTAAACACTGTGGTATGCAGATTACAGCATAGGGAGCTGAATTGTATGGTAACCAGCTAATCCAAGATGGAGGAGCTATTCAACAAGCTGTAAAGTAACCATGTAGACTCAGTGTTATTTTTACCTGCGAATTCCAAAACTTTTTGGAATACAGCCAAAGAAAGGAGTCTACACAAAAAAAAATGTTAGGGGCTGCTGTTGTTTAATTCCTGTGTATGTGTAACAAGCTGAAGTCTATGCTGCTGCTGCTGCTAATAGACCAAGGCCAAGAAGGAGAAAAGTTTTCAGAACCTGGGTAACTTATCACAACCTACATGATGTGGGAATTACAAAGTGCTACAAGATGGATAGAGACAAACTGCAGGAACTCTGCAACCTCTGTTCTTCTCAACTCAGAGCCAGGGCAAACTGAGGGAAACCCATCCCAGTGGAGATAAAGGTACTTGTACCACTTTGAATCTTAGCTACAGCTACCTTTCAGAGACAAACAGGCGGCATGCTGGGAGTGTCACAGGTATCAGCATCCAGGATCCTCTATCAATTCTTGAATGCTATGCTCCAACATGCCAGTGACCACATATATTTTCCCTGTACTCTTAAGAATGGAGCCAGAAATATGCAGGAGTTCTATCCTGTAGCATACTACCCTGAAGTACTGGGTGCCATAGATTGCACACATGTAGAAACACCCAGAAAACAGGGAACACTCTACATTAATAGAAAGGACTTTCATTTTAGTAACTGTCAATTCATGTGTAATGCCAAGGGAACCCTCTTGGAGGTGTGTGCTGACAACTCTGGCAGTTATCATAACTCACATATCTGGCAAACTTCCCAGATGTATCATATGTTCACTAGGGGGGATATTTCACAGGGTCATTTACTGAGGGATGCAGGTTATGCACTGGAACTATGGCTGATGACACCGATCAGTAATGCACACACACACGCTGAAGAATGCCATAAAGAGGCACATGCTCAAACTAGAAATATCATAGAGTATGTGTTTGGGCTGCTGAAACTGTGGTTCTAGTGCCTAGATACATCTGGGAGAGCCCTGTTGTGCAATCCACATACATGTACTGAAATATTCACAGTATATGCCTTGCTTCACAACATCATCCTGAGAAAACAGCTTCAGCAGGATCAACAAGAGGAAAGCTCACATATCCCACCACCAATGGCAAGGTCACCACAGCCACAAGCAGGTGAGGAGTTAGAGGGGGAAGCAGCAGCTGCTGTTTGTGTAGGCAGATGTATTCATGCTCAATATGGCCTCACATGGCTAAGAGACAATGCATAGCACACTCACTCACCACCTAAGGGACTAAACCCATCCTCTACTCACATACATATACTAACATTGATGGCATGCAGCTCTCACAACCTTTATCTCCCTATGTTTTGGCTGTGTACTGCTTGCATTGGACAGAGTCAGTCCTGAACTAAAACTGTTGCAACTGCTGGCTTTACAAGGTAAGTGCTAAACTCGGTGTGTATTGTGTAATAATATGAATGACTGGCATATTCTTGCATTTTGTAAATTGGTAGTGTAAGCAAGCAAATTATGGGAGATTTGTACAGAAATGACCATAGCATGTGACAGCAGAGACTTATTTGACTTTTATGTGCCCATTGTTAAGTAGTGGGTCTTAGGCATCAACAATTCACACAGTCATACCTCTCAAAAGTAGTGATATCACTGCATGACCTCAGTTTTACACCATAAGTTTGTACTGGAAAATCATTAAAGAGAGAAGTTAGAAAGTAATAATACACATTTCAGTTTCAGACTTCACAGCCCTCACAAGATCATTAACAATAAAGATGGAAAATTTTGATTATATCAACTGTCTAATATTCTAATACCAATATAAGTCCATGCTAACATTACCAGCTCAACATAACAAATGCAGATATATTAAGCACTAAGTCAGCTTTGCACCCTGAGCATCAGACACAAAGCTTATGTATCCCTGAATCAAAAAGATACAAAACAGCAATATGGCACAGTTACCATCACTTGCACAGGGTGTTGGGGTGAGCAGGAAGCCTAGGCTGAAACCAAAGGTTGGTGAGTGTGTGTGTGAGTAAGAAAGAGAATCAGGCAGACATTTGGATAAATCAACAAATGGTCAGCAGGATAAACTGAGTTTTAAGCTGCACAACTGAACCATGTAACTGTTGTGGGTGTGTCTGTAGGGATCCTCCAGGTGAAATTGGTGTGTGAGTGTCTGCATGAACACAGCCAAGCTATGTCCTAGCTCTACATCTTGGTACATCAGACAGGTGTGAGCCATGCATGGTAGAAGTGGCAAATCATTGTTGTTGTGCTCATCCATGAGAACTGTCTCTTACAGGAGTTGTACTGGCATGTTCATGCCCATAGTCAGATGCACTGCTGCTACCTGAATGTGACTGATGTCTGCTGGATGAGCTCCATGCAAGAGGATGCTCAGGAGCATGAGCCCATGGCCTGCCATGTCTGGGTGCAGGCAGCTCAACCACTGATGGAGCAGTGAAAGTATTGCCACTATGGGAGTGTGATCTGGTATGGCCACATTTGCTAACAGCAGATGATGTGGCTGACCTATGCCCCTGAGGATGCTGTCACCCTCCCTGCAGACATTCCATCCCAGACACCACTCGTTCCAATTTGTCATTCATCCAATCCATTGAATCGGCTACATGATGAAGGCAGTCATGCATGTCAGCCTGTGCCACATCTACAAGAATAAGCATTTCTCTGGAGCACCTGTGGAAATGTGTCTGTGTGGCCATGATGGCCCTAAACATATGATGAGTGGCACAGGAAGAGACACCTGGATCAGGTGGGGGATGGAAAACAGGCCTCCTCTTAGCACCCCTAACAACCCTCATGTGTGGAACCTTGCCCAAATGTGGCTATGGCCAGAGTGAACAGGCACTGTAGCTGCAGTCTCTGATCAATTGTCTCACACTCCACCTGTGCAATATCTGTGGGCTCACTGCAATGGATAGGTGTAGGCATACTGGTTGTGTCTAATGTAATTTCAGGGGATGGCTGTATGTCAACCTCAGTATCAGATTTAACGAGAAGATTTAAATGGGGGTGTGGCCAAGGATGAACACAGGATAGCAGCAGATTTCTTCAGCTCCACCAATTTCATTACACTGACATGAATTAATTACTTAAAAAATTAATTTTTGATGTAATTTTCTTTCTAAATATGTTTGTTTTATATAGTTCTTGAACTATATCTAAAAAAGAAAGGAAATCTTAACAATATTCCTGTCAGAAATCACTGTGGAAATTTTCCTGTCAGTTTATCAGCCTGAAATGAGTTCCAGTAAGACAAATTCTCAAGACTCCAGCATCAAGAAAGAACTTCAGTCTCTGATAATTATAATCCAGCAACTTACTGATAAAATGGATAAAATGGATACTAAAATAGACACCTTCATAGAAAAAACTACAAAACAAATAGACCTGTTACATATAGACCTGCAACAACAGAAGAACCAGATGACAGGCATAGAAGAAGCTGTGAATGACATGGAAAATAGAATCCAAGAAGAGGAAATCAACATTGAGTTTGTGCTGAAACAAAATACACATTTACAAACAAAGCTGGATGACCTGGAAAATAAATCTAGGCGCAATAACATTAGGATTTTTGGACTGCCAGAAAATATTGAAGGTAACAATATTACTTCTTTTTAACAACTTGGCTCCCTAAAACTTTAGACTTACCAGAAGCATTCTCTTTTGGTATCGAAAGAGCACATAGATCTATAGCTAATACTAACTCTAACAAAAAATATCCTAGATCAGTTATAGTTAGATTTCTATCATCTTTTGATAAAGAGATGGTTCTTAAATCTGCTTGGGCTAAAGCTCCTGTTAAGATTAATGAGACAACTGTGCGTTTTGACAATGACTATTCTTCCATGGTAATAGCTAAAAGAAAAGTTTTTCTGCCACTAATAAGGGAGCTTAAAAGCACAGTTTAAAACATACCTTCTGTTTCCTGCCAAGCTTAAAATCTTCCTTCCTGATGGTCCTAAGGTTTTCGATGATTTAGACTCTGCTTTACTGTTTGTCAAAGAAAAAAGGATTTTGGATAAAATAGAAGAAATGGAATGGGCTAGTTCTTCATTAAAGAGATTGGCAACTGAAGCTTCGTGGAAGACTTCAGAGAAGAAGAAGAGACTAAAAACAAATGATTTGTTATATGTTTTTTTCTCTCTCATCATTTTAGTTCATTATTAATCTTTTTCAATATAGTTCCTGCATTTCCAGAAAGCCACAAATATTTTGGAAAAGATTTAATCAAAGTTATTCTCTATGTGCAAAGAAATGTTTTGTTTCATAACCAGTCAAAATAATTGAAGATTTAATGGCAAGCTGTGATTCAATTTGTTTCTCTTTCTGAAAAGAAGTAAGGTTAGTAATTTGATACATTTTTTTATCTTTACCTTTTTTCCTTCTCCTTTTATTATTTTCTTTGTTTAAACAATTACATTCTATTTAGATTATGTAGTGGGTAAAGGGTGGGGAGGGCAGGAGAGAACAGTAATGAAAATATCATTAATAGAATAATAACATATTTATTCCTTGTAAAAGTTTTTATAAGTTCTTCAAATGCTATTTCTAATTATACTTTCTTGATTATACTGCTTATGCCTGTTTGTAAATAATCTGTTATGCTTTAACTAATAATAATCAGAACTAAATAAGAGTAAATAATATGTTTTATTTTTAACTCTATTAATATAAACAGTAAGTAACATTCCATTGTATATACTTCTTACAGCTTTCTCTTACATTTTTTTATTTCTGCCTCACTCCCTTTATTTTCTACTCTCTTTTCTTTTCTTTATTAATATATAGAAATGCTTTTGATTGTGTGGGCACAGTGAATAATAGGATTTGTATGAAAATTGAGTTGGGAGAAGAATGTTTAGTTTTATTGCTTGTTGGTAATTTGGGGCTTAATTTCACTTACATAGAGGCTGTAATGATCTGTGGAATACATTGTGAAGGTTTTGTCATGTTTAGATGCATTTACACTGCTAAATGAATGTTTGTCACTAGTTTTTAATAAGTTTCCCGCCAAAATGTTAAGAGAGACAATCTGAGATGTGGGCTGTCTCATGCACAGTGTTCATGAGTTACTTCAGAAGCTTCAGCTCACAGAATTCTCACAGAGAAACTGAAAGCAGTTAGTATAACCTTTGACATAGTTATCAAACTGACACACCACAGATTCAGGAAAATACTCTATTCATAAAATATGTCAGTTATAATGTTTTGTTTCATAACTAGTCAAAATATCTGAAGATTTAATGGCAAGCTGTGATTCAATTTGTTTCTCTTTCTGAAAAGAAGTAAGAGGCTGTAATGGTTTGTGGAATACATTGTGAAGGTTTTGTCATGTTTACATGCATTTACACTACTAAATGAATGTTTGTCACTAGTTTTTAATACGTTTCCCGCCAAAATGTTAAGAGAGACAATCTGAGATGTGGGCTGTCTCATGCACAGTGTCCATGAACTACTTCAAAAGCTTCAACTCACAGAATTCTCAAAGAGAAACTGAAAGCAGTTAGTATAACCTTTAACATAGTTATCACACTGACACACCACAGATTCAGGAAAAATACTCTATTCATAAAATATGCCAGTTATAATGAGTCTAAATGATATAGTTTCTTGTAGTAAGTAAATGTCTTATTTTAGAAGGCATAGAAAATGAAACATTTATTTAAATGTTTTTGAAAATCTACTTAACAGCAGCATAATAATCTGTGTTAAAATTTGTGTTCCAAACATATACTTTACTATAACTCATTTAATTCATCTGATTGACAAGCATAAATAATCTTATAACTCTATTCTGGAAGAAATGTCATGTGATATATTTTAAAGCAGTAGGTTAGCATGATTGTAAAATCTGGTTACTAAAATGTGTTTGCTGTGCATTATTTTGTATAAAGCAGACAGATTTATTCTAGGGACAGCAAGTAGGATAGTGCTCAACAAAGACACAACTCAGTGAGATCAGGTATATATATATATGTGTGTGTGTGTGTGTGTGTGTGTGTGTGTGTGTGTGTGTGTGTGTGTGTGTGTGTGTGTGTGTGTGTGTATGTGTGTATGTGTATGTGTGTGTGTATGTATGTGTGTGTGTGTCTGTGTGTATGTGTGTGATGACTTTTTTTTTTTTTAATAATGCAAGTGTTTCTGAGAATTTGCATAACTATGCAATATGATTTATAATAATTTTTATGATTACAATATTTTACTCTATTGACAATAATGAGTTTAAGTAAATGCTCATATACAAACAATTCAAGATTTTTTTTTTTTGGAAGCTGTTAATAGTATTCACATGACAGAAAATAGATGCATCTTAATATATGTAATGTCTGAATCATATCAGCCAAAGTTTTTGATTTAAATGAATGTTAGAACCTAATTTTCTCTCCTCTTGATTTCTAACATCAAGATTATTTGAATGCTATTTGAATACAAGTGTTATATATTACATAGATCTATATAGTAGTATGAACAGTTTAAAAAAAAAAAAGTTTATTTTAGTTTATATGATGCTGTTTTACCAAATGTGTAGTTTTGTCTTGATAGATAATTGAATTGAAAACTGTTAACCTTAGTTAAATATAACTAGTATTAAATTGATAAGGTGGTAGCTGAGGTACTGCTGCTTAGGGTAGGGGGTTAACTTGAGTAGTAAATACTACTCTAAGTTGGAGTTTTCAACTCCAGGCTGGATGCAAGGTTTAATCCTTACATTATTTTCACTTGTTCATTGTTATGTGTATATAGTTTTGACATCCACAATATATTTTGTATACTCATTGTCACTACAAACAAAATTGAATCCCATACAAAATCCCATAACAGATTTAATAAATACAGCTATATTTAAAGGTACACCTAAAAGAGGAGATGTAACATTATTTATCTTGTTATTTGTTATTTCGATCATAAGATTCTTGAGTTTTAAAAATGCCAAATGACATCTTTAAAAGGAATTTCTTTAAACATTAATGGATTGAATAATCCGTGTAAAAGGGCAAGCCTAATAAGATACATTAATTTACACAAGGCCAATCTAGTCTTCCTGCAAGAAACCCATCTCTTGAAAAAGATATTGATAAACAAGCCATAATAAATATACAGTATTGGTTTGTTCAGAGCACACTCAGAAAAAGAGGAGTGGCTATTTTATGGAATAAAAGTATGCCCATTCCTAAAACCATTAAGTCTTTTCAGGATGACAAAGGAATGTTTTGTATGGTTACAATACAAATTAATGGGAAGACTTACACTTTAATTAATGTATATTGGATACCTGGAATTGGTATTAATACAGTGAAACATCATATTGATAAGATCATATCATTCTCTATAGGGATATTATTTTAGCTGGTGATTTTAATTGTATACTACATGAAAGTGATACTACCACTATAAGCAAAAGAAGAATTACATCTAATGCAAAACATTTAAATGATTTTGCTAATTCTTATCATTTGAATGATATTAATAATCAGATAGATTCAAAATCATTACCATACACCTTTTTTCTAACAGATACAAAACTTATTCAAAATAGATAGGGTCTTTATTTCTAACCAGATGGTAACAGATTTAATTAATTCCAAAATCATTTCATGTCCTATATCTGATCATAACTCAATTGTTTTTGAATTCATGATAAAAATACTCATAATGTTCAGATCAAAAGGATACCAGCATACTTAACTCAGCTAAAAGACTATAAAGAATATATACTTTCAGAAGTACAACATTTTCTAGTATTGCATGTTAACTATTGGAATCAATCATAGGAGTTTGGAAACAATTAGGAAGAGAGACTGGATAAGCAATTCACATAGAAACAATGGGAGGATATATGTATTGCTCCCAAATATCCAACAAAGTCCACAAGATTCACGATCTTTACTTGTGTTTGCATAAATATTTTTATACTCCAAGCAGAGTCCAAATACATTTTTCCCAGGTAGACAGCCAATGTTGGAGGAATGATGGGGAAGAAAGAGATAACTGGGAACATATTTTTTAAAGTGTAATGAGCTGGCAGACTGTAAAAACTCTATGCAGACTTCTCTGTCAGAAATATTGGGTGAGCATACTGGTGTAACTAGCAAAATAATTTTTTGAGCTGTGATGCAGAATAGGAATTGTCTAGATATAGTAAGGCCTTGCTGAGTTTAATTCTGGTGGCTGCCAAAAAAGCAATTACTAGAAAATGGAAATCAAATTATAAACCAACCGCAATAGAACTAGTGAATATAGTAACATAGTTAAAAGAACTGGGGAAGGGATATTTAGAAAAGGGTAGGAGTAAATTACATAGAAAAATAAGGGAATTGTGGGAACAATTCTTATACAATAGGGTTTTGGTGGAGGAATGAGATTTAAGGGAAGGCAGGAATTGGATGAGTTATGTAGTGTTTGATTGACAATGACTACATAGAAGATTATATGTAATGTATAATGTTTGCAACTGAAAATATGTCAATATGGTTTGCTTTAATGTATATAAATATATGATTGCTTATGTTATAAGTGATAACTCAGTAAATGTGCTTCTTGTTTTAAAGAAAGAGCAATGTTTTTGTTCTCACATTTTATAAAAGCACTGCTGACATGAGTAAGATATCTACTAAATTGTTCAGCTAGAAAGTAAATGCAAAATGTACGTTTGTTGTAAGCCAGATGTCAAAACTATCAACCAGATTCAATAAAGCCTACACGGTCAGTTTACATCGCAGCACACCGTTTTGGATTCAGTAAGTATCTCTAGATGTTGTGTAGAGTTGCACACAGCCACACAGACATGGTAAACACTGTGGTATGCAGATTACAGCATAGGGAGCTGAATTGTATGGTAACCAGCTAATCCAAGATGGAGGAGCTATTCAACAAGCTGTAAAGTAACCATGTAGACTCAGTGTTATTTTTATCTGCAAATTCCAACACTTTTTGGAATACAGCCAAAGAAAGGAGTCTATACAAAAAAAAAATGTTAGGGGCTGCTGTTGTTTAATTCCTGTGTATGTGCAACAGACTGAAGTCTATGCTACTGCTGCTGCTAATAGACCATGGCCAAGAAGGAGAAAAGTTTTCAGAACCTGGGTAACTTATCACAACCTACATGATGTGGGAATTACAAAGTGCCACAAGATGGATAGAGACAAACTGCAGGAACTCTGCAACCTCTGTTCTCCTCAACTCAGAGCCAGGGCAAACTGAGGGAAACCCATCCAAGTGGAGATAAAGGTACTTGTACCACTTTGAATCTTAGCTACAGCTACCTTTCAGAGACAAACAGGCAGCATGCTGGGAGTGTCACAGGTATCAGCATCCAGGATCCTCTATAAATTCTTGAATGCTATGCTCCAACATGCCAGTGACCACATATATTTTCCCTGTACTCTTAAGAATAGAGCCAGAAATATGCAGGAGTTCTATCCTGTAGCATGCTACCTTGAAGTACTGGGTGCCATAGATTGCACACATGTAGAAACACCCAGAAAACAGGGAACACTCTACATTAATAGAAAGGACTTTCATTTTAGTAACTGTCAATTCATGTGTAATGCCAAGGGAACCCTCTTGGAGGTGTGTGCTGACAACTCTGGCAGTTATCATAACTCACATATCTGGCAAACTTCCCAGATGTATTATATGTTCACTAGGGGGGATATCTCACAGGGTCATTTACTGAGGGATGCAGGTTATGCACTGGAACTATGGCTGATGACACCGATCAGTAATGCACACACACACGCTGAAGAATGCCATAAAGAGGCACATGCTCAAACTAGAAATATCATAGAGTATGTGTTTGGGCTGCTGAAATTGTGGTTCTCGTGCCTAGATACATCTGGGAGAGCCCTGTTGTGCAATCCACATACATGTACTGAAATATTCACAGTATATGCCTTGCTTCACAACATCATCCTGAGAAGACAGCTTCAGCAGGATCAACAAGAGGAAAGCTCACATATCCCACCACCAATGGCAAGGTCACCACAGCCACAATCAGGTGAGGAGTCAGAGGGGGGAGCAGCAGCTGCTGTTTGTGTAGGCAGATGTAGGCATGCTCAATATGGCCTCACATGGCTAAGAGACAATGCATAGCACACTCACTCACCACCTAAGGGACTAAAACCATCCTCTACTCACATACATATACTAACATTGATGGCATACAGCTCTCACAACCTTTATCTCCCTATGTTTTGGCTGTGTACTACTTGCATTGGACAGAGTCAGCCCTGAACTAAAACTGTTGCAACTGCTGGCTTTACAAGGAAAGTGCTAAACTCGGTGTGTATTGTGTAATAATATGAATGACTGGCATATTCTTGCATTTTGTAAATTGGTAGTGTAAGCAAGTAAATGATGGGAGATTTGTGCAGAAATGACCATAGCATGTGACAGCAGAGACTTATTTGACTTTTATGTGCCCATTATTAAGTACTAGGTCTTAGGCATCAACAATTCACACAGTCATACCTCTCAAAAGTAGTGATATCACTGCATGCCCTCAGTTTTACACCATAAGTTTGTACTGGAAAATCATTAAAGAGAGAAGTTAGAAAGTAATAATACACATTTCAGTTTCAGACTTCACAGCCCTCACAAGATCATTAACAATAAAGATGGAAAATTTTGATTATATCAACTGTCTAATATTCTAAGACCAATATAAGTCCATGCTAAAATTACTAGCTCAACATAACAAATGCAGATATACTAAGCACTAAGTCAACTCTGCACCCTGATCATCAGACACAAAGCTTATGTATCCCTGAATCAAAAAGATACAAAACAGCAATATGGCACAGTTACCATCACTTGCACAGGGTGTTGGGGTGAGCAGGAAGCCTAGGCTGAAAGCAAAGGTTGGTGAGTGTGTGTGTGATTAAGAAAGAGAATCAGGCAGACATTTGGATAAATCAACAAATGGTCAGCAGGACAAACTGAGTTTTAAGCTGCACAACTGAACCATGTAACTGTTGTGGGTTTGTCTGTAGGGATCCTCCAGGTGAAATTGGTGTGTGAGTGTCTGCATGACACAGCCAAGCTCTGTCCTAGCTCTACATCTTGGTACATCAGACAAGTGTGAGACATGCATGGTAGAAGTGGCAAATCATTGTTGTTGTGCTCAACCATGAGAACTGTCTCTTGTTGTACTGGCATGTTCATGCCCATGGTCAGATGCACTGCTGCTACCTGAATGTGACTAATGTCTGCTGGATGAGCTCCCCTCATGAGTATGCTCAGGACCATGACCCCACAGCCTGCCATGTCTGGGTGTGGTCAGCTCACCCACTGATGGAGCAGTGAAAGTATTGCCACTATGGGAGTGTGATCTGGTATGGCCACATTTGCTAACAGCAGATGATGTGGCTGACCTATGCCCCTGAGGATGCTGTCACCCTCCCTGCAGACATTCCATCCCAGACACCACTCGTTCCAATTTGTCATTCATCCAATCCATTGAATCGGCTACATGATGAAGGCAGTCATGCATGTCAGCCTGTGCCACATCTACAAGAATAAGCATTTCTCTGGAGCACCTGTGGAAATGTGTCTGTGTGGCCATGATGGCCCTAAACATATGATGAGTGGCACAGGAAGAGACACCTGGATCAGGTGGGGGATGGACAACAGGCCTCCTCTGAGCACCCCTAACAACCCTCATGTGTGGAACCTTGCCCAAATGTGGCTATGGCCAGAGTGAACAGGTACTGAAGCTGCAGTCTCTGATCAATTGTCTCACACTCCACCTGTGCAATATCTGTGGGCTCACTGGAATGGATAGGTGTAGGCATACTGGTTGTGTTTAATGTAATTTCAGAGGATGGCTGTATGTCAACCTCAGTATCAGATTTAACCACTGCACCCCCTGACTGTGCCTCTGTTTGGCCACCATAATTATCAGAGTCTGCTGATACTCTGACATCAGGTGGTAGAAGTCCCAGGCTTCCACTGTCAGGATCATCTGTAATAATAAGCAATGGACACAGGAAGAAAAATAATACCTAAACTGCTATACCCCAATATATGATAAAATAATAGTGCTGCCACTAGTAGACAGTACATCAATATACACAATAGTCCTGATATCAACATCACACACTAAAATATTTCTTTTAATTGCTCATCAATACTGATATAAAAATATTTTGCTTACCGTGTGCAGATGAAGGTGTCCTCTGCATGCCAGATGGTCCTGGAAGAAGTTAAGAAAAAGGTAAGGACAACATCATTACAATTAACAGTAACACAGGGGGTAATACTTTTTCATCTTTATATGTCCATTGACTATACTTTCAACAAGAACTGCGATGACAACTCCAACCTAAGCTAATCAATCAGAACGTGTTATTAACTGTATCAATTTTCAACCCCCCCCAAAAAAAAAACAAATTTCTTGTGAAACAGATGTAACATATTGATTTAAATTGTTTTGCTATATAACAGTATTCAACAACTGAGATACAAAAGCCTTCAAGGAAGCTCTTCCTGGAAATTGCTTGCTGTCCCTGAAACAATAGCACCAATGTCAAGGACATGCTGTTGTGCACTTCCCTGTCAGCTGTCTGGATCCCTGCCAGTGGACAGGACCTCTTCATTTACTGTTAGTGGTGGCTCAGTAGCAAGTTCCCCCTTGGTATCCATCTGATTATGACCAATTGCAGCTGCTCTCCTCTGTACAGATGAGATCATGTCAGTGGCCCTACGGTGAACCTGCTCATATGTCTTGCTGTGGCCACCCACTGCATTAACATCTGTGACAATCTGCTGCCAAATCTGCATTCTGAGATATATCTCCATATCCCCTTCCAAGCAGGAAGGTAACATGTTGCCTAAAACCATCAAGAATGACCTAGCTTTCAGTGACAGTGAAGGGTGGTCTTCAAGGATTGAGAAGCCTGAGTAGCATGGTCCTAGGTATCCTAAAAGATAACAGAAAGGTAATACAGATAAGTATTACATAACCGCAAAATAACTGTTCCTAGATAAAACAGAAAAGGTAGCAGTATTACCCACTAGAAGAACATAAACAGTCTAGATATCTGGAATATAAACAGCAGGCTGGGTGCAGAAAAGGACAGTAAGTAGAGCAACATGTCCTAGTTTATGCTGTAATAGAAATGCTGGTTTTCTCTCCCTCCCAAAAGAACAGGCAAATGACACGTTTTGATAACAAACCATCTTTGAAATACTAAAAGTCCTATTAAATGAACTGTCCCTGAAACATGTCTACAGATTTAACACAGAACAGGTAGTACGTAGCGGGTGGTGGGGTTGGCCAACTATGGCAATTCAATATTTTGAATTTCACGGGTCAGGACGTTCGGTGTTTTCGCAGTTCGCTGTGAGGTTTTGGTATTTTAATATAGACCCATAACAGTTGTATGAGTTCATATTACTGTAGATGATGTTGCAGTTGGTTGTATGCAGAATGATTTCAGTTCCTTGCTGCAATGCTGTCTGTGTTGCAAAGAGGGCTAAGGCATCCTTCCTGTGTTCTGAAGGATGATTGGAGTGAGAGTTCAAATCTAGATCTATGTGAAGTACCTCATATGTATCAACATTTTCTAGTGTGTATGTCATAGATTGTTTTTCCTCATTTAAACTGCTTGTCCCTTTTTTTCTTTTTTCTTTCTTTGTTTTGGGGGGGGGGGGGTGGGCATGATGCACCACTTAGAGCAATCATGGGAAATTGAGGAAGATGAATCTCAGGTTTGACAGTGCTTATCTTGTTTGCACAAAATGCAGCAGTGTGCAAACTGGACTACTGGCCCACTCATGAAGGAGACAGAACACTTGAGAACACCTGCAAACAAGGCATGTGTAAAAGGGCAAAGGTCAAAAACAACACATTGTCACAATTTCTGAATTTCATAGAGCAACTGCACTTAGCAGCCATCAGACACCTGCGGACAAAACTCAGACAGCCAGTAACTGAAACCAGATACATTCAATTCTGTAAGGCACTGTGCAAACCTGCTAAGTGGTGTTCCACAGTGGTTAATGCAGAGACCATAAGAATGATTAGTAAATTAGAGAATACCATGGAACTAGTTCTGCGGCAGCAGGTGTAAGTGTAGAGCTGGAATACAGATGGTCTTGTGTTCTATTACAGGGTGTACAGCCTTTTATATATACTGTTGTGACAGTGCAGTTCATAGCAGTGAACAGCTATTTCAACATTTTTGTGATAACAGGTGTAAGTGTAGGACTGCCATACACATGCTCCTGGGTTCTAATACAGGACTTTCTCTACACTTTCACTGTTGTTCTGCTTCTTATTATATTCACTCTCACTTATAACATTTTAGATAGTGGAGCTGATATGAACTATATGTATGAGGGATGAGGCACCATTATTCCTTTTTCAGATGTATGTCTGAGGGTATAGTGTGTACTGTATTTCTGTAAGTATAATTCTGCTATCTGTACTTGTATAACCTTCATAATTACATAAGACCCATACACAACTGGATATATAACCAATAAGCTTGTCAGTTCACATGCATACATGTGTAACAGCTCAAACTGTCACCTGAATTTATGTATGATTTCTGACTAAGTCTGGGCAGCACTTCTTCTGTGACTATAATGGAAAATCAGTGCTATCAAAGAAAATGTTTTTGTACATAGTTTTTATTGTGCCCAATATACTTTACTTTATTCCAGTTAATTTTTTACTTGCTTAACTTGGACTATAATTTTGTCTTGCACCATTTGTATTGTTGTATCTTTACTTGCATTTCTTGCATTTTTTTGTACTGTGGAGAGTTTCTCCCTGGGAATCCACTGAAAAAGGGTGCAAGCTCAGTTAGACTATCCCGGTCGACAAATGTCAAATAAATAAATAACTGGAAAACACATATGTGCAATATGCACATTTCAAGGATTACTTTCAACAAACTATTTTATAATTTATATTTGTTAGTTTATATTTGTTAGGATGTCAGTAGGTGTATTGGACACTCTAAATTCGCCCTAGGTGTGTGTGTGTGTGTGTGTGTGTGTGTGTGTGTGTGCGTGCGTGCGTGTGTGTGTGTGTGTGTGTGTGTGTGTGTGTGTGTGTGTGTGTGCCTTCTGTGGAAGGTTGGGTGCCGGGCTGGCAACTCGACACTGTAAAACTCCACTGCCAATCATGAGCGGACAGATGATCCGCTGTGGCGACCCCTAACCGGGAAAAGCTGAAAGAGGAAGAAGATATTTGTTAAGATGTATACTTGAATGTAATACTTCAGATAAAAGAGTTGTATAATTGCATTAATGCATTGTATGTTACATATGATGGTACTGATTTTATCCCTTTTTCTCTCACCCAAACCCTTATCTTTCTTTTCTTATTTTCTATTGTGTGTCGTCAAAATGTCTCCATGTCATCCATATGTGCCACATCACTAAACGCTACACAGCACAGTGAGTTAGGCCAGCCCCAGTGGATCAGCCTGCCCTTGCTCCACTGAATCCAGCACTGATACCCAGCATGTCTGGGAGCCAACCTGACAGCATCGTCTGCTGCCCCTGCACTACCTAAACCCTCAGGCAGTACTGCCCAGAAACCCCGGAAAATGATGCAGTAGTACCATCCAACAGAGTGGTAGAGGTGGTGATCCATCACCCATAAGCAGTTGTCAAGGATGGTATGTAAGGTCATGTACTGCACTGTTGGTTTACGGCTATGCCAGATGGAGAGACTACTCTCCCTGATGGTCCGTTGGAGGATAATACATCAAGCATTCCAGCTGCCAGTGGAGTAAGGGGACAGTGATGAAGTCCAGTGAGTGAGGACTCGATTATCATTTTATCCAAGCTTGATGTCCATCAGCCTGCTTTTGACCCTCCCTCACCCCAATGATGGTTTCCCCCAACCGTTTCTTTCCATCACCATCCCTGTCTCTTGCCTTGTTGTTGGTCTTGTAAGTTTGCATTTGCTTCCTCACCTACCCAGCTTACCTGACCATGACATACCTACGTCCCTAACCCAGCAGTCCTCTCTTACTACATTTAAAAAAAATGGGCACCTGTCCTAGAAAAAATAGTGCCGTACATAGCTCTCCATTTCATACATGTGTTTTCTTGACACACTTGATTCTGTCCACTTATTACACAAGATGATTGCATTGCTGTCATCCCTCTTTGTGGAGGTGACAATCCAAATTCAGTTAATATTCTGCACCTATTTTCAGTTTACACTCTTAAAGAAATGGATAGCTATGGTTCCTTCCTACCTCACTCTTGCAGATTCCTGCATTGCTTTCCCTTTGCTCTTTGCCCTGCTTGTTCCCCATATCACCACTTTCCTATCTACCCATTTTAACCCCTTTAATCTTGTTAAAAAATAGAATCACACAAAACACATAAGTAGCAGAAAAAGCAATCAATCCCTCCACTCTTTAGTATCTATGTTTTTAATGAGTTTCGCATCATGCACCAATGCACAGTTATGGTGAGTGGCAATCCAATGCTGAGTTTATCATCACACAGTGCCGCTTAATCCTGCTGCTCTATGCCAGCACACAGCAACACATGTACTATAAAGAATTCATGTCACTCCATTAGCACTGTTTATTTAAATGTATTTAAAAGTATTAGATAAATCTGGATTTGAACCCAATATCATCTGGACTCAAAATGAAATGTGTCAATGCATTTACACCTGTTGCCACAGAGTCAGTTAAGCAGCAGGTGTGTTTCATAGACTCAGTACTAACTCTCACACTTTTCACAATGCAACTCCAGTTTGTGCACTGTTTAACTACACGCAAACATGGAAAGTATTGAAAATGTGCATCTGACATGTGCAAACACTTTGCCGACTGTCACGCAAAGCAGCTGATCAAAGTGCTGGTGACAAGTAAATATTATTATGTATTAATGCTGTTTCCTGTCCATTTCCTGTCTATGACATGAAATTGCATGTGGAAACATAACAAACTGAATGCCTTATCTAACAATATCTCACATATTTAGAATACAGCCATGTGTTGCCTCCCCCCAAGTACTGCAACTCTGGTCTCTTAGTACTTTTTCCACACATATATCACCTACATTACATAAATTAATATCAAACGTGTGATATCAAGGATATGAAAGGAATCAGCATGGACCTTATCCACAGAGACATAGGTGACCTTCAACATACTTGACCCGAACCATTTTGGTTTTGACAAGGGTAGGTCTTGCTGATTAAACCTAGTGGACTTCCTTGATACTGACCCCAAAGACCTGGATGCAAGATAACCGGACATACTGCCTATGTTGAGTTATCCAAGGCCTTTAACACTATCCCTCATTCAGGTATTATACTGCTATATTGTGTTATCTAACATTAACAGTCTTGCATTTTCACCAGAAACTAAACTTATTTAAACATTAAAAATATACATTTATTTTATTACATTTAATCCAAGGTTAAAATGCATAAACTAATATATATATATATATATATATATATATATATATATATATATATAATACATGATATACGAATGTACGAGTGAGGGCCAGAATGCACATAAAAATAAATATGACATATGAAATATGTAATATATAAAAAATACTGTTAGCAAAAATAAAATGCTGTAAAATTAATGTATAAAGATACATTAAAAAAACACATATAAAAGCATAAGTACAAAACAGTAACCATACATATAAAAGCTTTCAAAGAAAAACTTTTTACATCTGCCTATACTAAAAGCTCATAAGTAATATATAAATATTATGTACTAATAATACATATTTAAATACTTATTCTCACATTGTAAGGTTCAACATGCATAAACAATCTATCTATCTAGGGCTTTCTGTTTAAAAAAAAATGCAAGACTGTTAATGTTAGATAACACAATATAGCAGTATAAATTCAATGTACTGCAAATAAATGCAACCATTATATTTTAAATATGACTATTTGGTTAATACACCTTTAAACATTGTATCATATGTAATTTGAACATTTAGCAATAATGAATGAGATTGGTAAATAGTTCCATTACTTATTAACGTTTATGATATAAAGGTGATGTTACTTTGGGCATGCCTTATCTTGATAAAGTCTCCAAACTTAGGAAATGAAAGCGCTTGATGATTTTTAAACTGTTGTATCTTTGGCTCAATAAATTTGGTTTATACCTATTGGATTTTATCGGCTTATTTCTTCCATATCTCACTACCACCGAAGCATTTCTGCTTTATTTGTTTAGTTTTACGAGTTTGTCTGAGACTCTGGAACATGTTGATAACAATCTACACTTCAGTCACTATGTGTCTATAGTGGTGAGGCACACATTCTACATTGCACACCTAATAAATAAGACCATCACATCCAAGTTCAAGGAGGTCATAGCTCTTCTTTATTCTACTGTTATCAGACCACTAATTGAGTACAAAGCTCCCTTCTGTCTGTATCTCACCAGAGACTTGCAGCATCTTGAAAAAACGCAGAGGTTTGTGAGTGGGAGAACTCAGTGCTTTCAAAATATGACATACATGAAAAGACTGAAAGACCTGTCACTGTACTCAGTATCATGCAGGCTGCTGAGAGGTGGCATATGCCTGGTCCACAGAGACTACAGAGCAGTCTAAGACCACGCCCTACTGGAAATGCTGGAAATCTGAAAATCAAATAGGATAAAAATAACTTGCTTCAGGGTCTCAACCTAGCCTGTGACATAAACAGAATGCTGGGGAGACAGATATATTTCCCAGTGATTGCCACTCCTCTGTAATCGACTCTCAATGTATGTGAAGCAGTGCTCCTCAATGACCCTATTGAAGTGCAACCTTGACAACTAGATGGGTGATTGTAAATTCACCCCTGGGTGGAACCTATGTCTTTCATGGACAGGGTCAGTCAGTGCTGATGATCAATAGGGCTACTTGTGTTTTTACAAAGCTGGGCTTGTAAATGCCATAGGGCCATTAGGCTAGTCATCGTCTATGAACCTATCAAGCTGTAAACCTATGCAGGCCATGCAGGCCTTCCGACATCTTCTCTCCAACATGCCCTGTTGATATTATCTACAATACATTGACCTGCAGTCTTATAAAAATCAAAATTTGCTTTCATGCTTGTGTAAAGTGCTGAGTTGTATAGTCTGTATACTTAGATAGGTAGAGATTCAATTCTGAAAGAAGTCAGCTGGAGTTTGTGTGTGTGTGTGTGTGTGTGTGTGTGTGTGTGTGTGTGTGTGTGTGTGTGTGTGTGTGTGTGTGTGTGCATGTGTGTGCATCTTTGTGTGTGTGTATGTGTGTGTGTGTATGGATTTGTACTCTTATTTAACATTACAGAGAGACTTTTACACCAACATGTGGGACACTGTTATTACCATATTCTTCTCAATAGACACTGCTGATCTCATCAGCTATAAAGTGTTGTCTGAGACACTCTAAGTCAGACTTGAGCTGTGGAGCTTGCCTTAAATGTAGAAGTCTGTAGTCTGTGTATTTAGATAGGTAGGAGTTCTATTCTCACTGCAGTCAACTAGGTATTTGTGTGTGATGTTGCCTGCCATTACAGACAGTCTTTTACTGCAGCAAATGGGACACTTTTATTACCATATTCTCCTCAGAGAGTATTTTACCTCAGCATGTGGGACACTTTTATTACCATATTATCCTCAACAGACACTGCTGATGTCATCAGCTATATCTGATTTGTGGATATGCACTATTCCCACCAGGGCAGGATCAGAGACTGGGATGGAGGCCAGGCAGAAGTCATCTCATGCTATGTGATACAAATTACAGTGACATGGCTTTCAGTCTATCCACATATATCATGACATGGTTTGTAGGCCCTGTGTTTTCTTAGTGAGAAACCCCTGTGGTCTCTCCAGCTGCTACATGTGTTTGGTGAGGTACATGCAAAAGAGAGCATTATACTCTATTAGTGTTCTAATCAGGTTTGAGTACAGCATTACTATACTGTCCTAAGATCTGAATATGATGGCATGACTTATGATGTGCATGACATAGGCTTTCAATAGCAGTGTGAACACTTGGTGGTCATAGTTCAGATTGCTATCTACATGTGTTCTCAGTGCTTGCCTCACTGGGTTTTAGTGTAGCAGGACTGTTGTCAATGCTATAAGTAGCATGGAATTACACTTTTCATAAGGAAAACATAAAGACACATTTCTGCATTCATTTCTAGATCATGTGGATTTGTCAGCAAACATTTATCTGTGTTAGACCCCCCTGTAATATATTATCATCCTTGGCAGACTCAATGATTGCACCCAATATGCAAGAATCATCAAACTTGGTAAGCAACAGACCATATACTTTTGCCTGAACTGTGATTCCAAACAGTAAAGGGACAAGCACAGATCCATGGGCTATGCCAGTGTTGACAGCTATACTGGTACAGGATGATTCACCAACTTTCACAATATGTGTTAATTCTGTGAGTCAAGTGGTTACCCATCTAGTATCATAATGGTTAATGCCCAGCTGGGAGAGTTTCTCAATGATACCTCAATGGGAAATTGTGTCAAAATCTTAGGCCAGATCCAAATAGGCAGTATGTATTGGCTTACCTTCATCCAAGCCTATCACACAGAGTCTCAGAATCAATGGGCTGTGACAACATCACAAGTCACTTATGGAGTAACTCAGCACATACACCTTCCTGCTACTGTTGAATACACACTTCAACACACCCTCCACATGGGCTATGTTCCTGTAAAAGAATGTACATCAACATCATCCATTTGAGTTGGGGGGAGCAGCACCTGATGCATGCATGTATAGAATCATCCTGACTCTCCTCAACTGTGAGGTAGACCAACATGCCATCATGGACCTTTTCTAAATGGACACTAGTAATATCCTGGCTGTGTGCAACAGACCCATGTGAGTTGTTAATGCTACATCATGTCTTTACATCTGATAGATGTCCTCAAAGATGTCTTCGAGGGCATGCATGATGACAGCACTATCATCCTGTTGACTTTGACTAGACCAAGGCATTTGACACAAATCCACACTGAAGTATTCAATAAACACTATCAGATATGGCCATAAACAGCTATATCACCAAGTGGGTGGACCAGTGGATTGCATACATGGCATCTAACTATGTTGAAATGTGTGAAGTAGCTTATATCTCAGATCCAGTGATCAGGTCCTTACATCAGTGCTGTCTGCTAGGTACTTTTCTGTCCATTATTTAAGGAATGTACATCACAGATAACATACACATCCTGTTTCCAAACAGCTGCCTGAAGGACTACAGATTGTGGGCAATAATTGACTCCAACTGTGATATTACTATAATACAGACAGTATCAGCACATATCAAAGATTGCTGCCACAGCCATGACAACACCTGCAATGACAAAACAACATGGGGGGGGTTGTTTTGTCAGGAAAACAACCACACGACCCAAGTATAATGTGGACATCACACCCTATAATCAGACCAATAGGTATGTTACCTGTGTCCTGGGATGGATGGTAAGTAAAACATCAACCAGCATGTGGTCACAGTGGCAACTACTCCCTTTTATGTAACACAAGTACTGTGTATGTGAAGGACATCCACATCAAAGGACATAATATCATAGTTCCCAGGCTATATCACACCACTAACTGAGTACAATGCAACCTTCTTCATGTACCTGTCTACACATCTTCCACTGATGTGTAACTGAAGTGAACCACCTTTGTCACAGTGAGCTGTCACATAGTTTATTGGCCATACCTAGGTATTATTTTTGTGGCATAAACATTACTGTCTGATGGTACATAACCCCCAACAAGTTGTTACACCAGATGCATGTATGCTACCTGTTCTGGTGAAGTACACAGTACATACATAGGTTTTTGACAACATTAATGGCATGGATAACATTCATGACAGTGTGGATTGTACCATGTAGATATATATATATATATATATATATATATATATATATATATATATATATATATATATATATATATATATATGTATATATATATATCTACACACACACACACGCACACACACACACACACACACACACACACACACACACACACACACACACACACACACACACACACACACACACACATACACACACACACATATGCCATGCACACCAGTCAGCTAGACTGTATTGCTTATAATGTCGTATGCAGGTATAGCAGTGTCCCTCCTAACACCTCCAGCAAATGTTATAGTGCCAGGACATTGCACATGATTACCCTCATAGACTGTGTATGTGTCATAATAGTTGTACAAGTGTGTTTGTACAGAACCCTCTCTGATCGCTCTAAATCACATATGTTATGTCAGAGATGTGGGATTACTGGTGGTATTATTCTGATATTGTCCATGATTGTGCATGCTTCTTTTAATGTTGCCCATGAGCCTTTACCTGTATCCCACATGCCTGAGACCTCTGCTGAGATTACACTCATATTCAGGCAAATCAGTTTGCACAGCTTTACAATATGCACCCTACCCCAATTGTATGTCAGATCCCTTATAGATGTCTGCTGCATTATTCATGTAAGGATGACTATCTCACACAGACATCCTGCCCATTGTTATGTCACCTTGTGTGACAGTTTCATAATACACATTTCACTGTATAGTCCCTACTGAAATATATTGATATGTTATTGTTGTTGCTGTTACAACTGTTTTCCATTGACATGCCCTCATCTGCTATTCATTAGGTTGTTTCACCTGTCCTTTTTCCCTGTGTTAATTCCTACTTTTCATCTGTGTCCCCATTCAGTACACACACTTCTCCTGACTGTTTATTTTACATGGTAGTCCATGTATCCTTACGAATCATTTACACAACTTCATTACAGAATGGCAGGAATGGGATTTCACAATACTTTGCATTGTAGATACACTATCCTGTATTGTGTTTGGACCAAATACTTAACATTCATACCTCTCAACTGTCCATATTTTCACAGAATGTCCAGATATGTTCCTTATCAAATTTGAGGCTTTCTGACATATCATTGGGATGATCTCAGGGCTGATATGACTCTTTAATTATATAAATTTGAGTTTCAGACTTCACATCCTACAGAACATAAACTCAGTGATGCATGGTTAGTCTAGCACATTTCTATGGGGCAAATATGTCAGATGTGTTCCTATTTCTGGGTTATTGCCCCCCATTATGTTGGCCTTTGTCCAGATGTCATGCGTTAAGAGATTGAGAGCTATCTGTGAAGCCCTGGTGATTGTAGTGGCATTCTGTGCAAAACCATTGACCTTCAGTGCTCTTATTTAAACAAAAGTGCTATCCATGTTCACTTACATGGTTTCCTGGCCAGCAACACTACTGCCAGCCATGAAACCTCACTTATTTATATTTAAACACGGTGTGTGGCATGAATATGGAATGAGCGCTTCTGCTTACAGTGCATCACTTTGCATACACGTATACTCTGTGTAGGATTTGCATGAAGCCTTCACAGAGTTTGTTGAATCCCAGAGTAGGTCACCCAGATGACTATATATGACTACTAGTGGGACCTGGAAATAAAGTATAATATCACTGTGAATATATGAATTCAGATTGCAGATGTCTTAGAATAATTTGTCATGACCCAGAGTTATAAATACATTTATATGACAATTTGTTCTGCAAACATGCATTCAAATTTGTCTTAATTTGATGCTCTTTAATGTATACAAGTCCATACGTGGGTGTGGTCATAATGCCAGTTAGAAATAGTTCTGCATTGAGGATAAATAAATGTATTTTTTTTATTTCCGATGTAATGGCAGCTCTATAAATAAGAATTCCTGGCCATTATTGTGTTCAGCATGCTGAGCAGATGTTCAAAACAGTTCCCACAGACGACATGGACTAAGCAAAAAATATCAGAATGTGACAGTGAATGGATTAAAATGGATTAAATCTCAATGCATAGAAATGCATCACAGTGCCCTTGAGAAAGAGCTAACCTAATCTAATTACTTCATTGATAAAAATACCCTTAATAATTGACCCGATAGTTAGAAATCTGGGAACATATGTATATAGTAAATTTAGTGTTCAACCACACATAGCCAAGATAGTATGAAAATCATTCTATGTTGCCAAACTCATAAGCAAAGTCATGGTGCCCAGTTCCAGGGAAGTTATAGTGCCATTCTACTCAACGCTTATCAATGCCATCACTGAGTACAATGCCCCATTTGGCGGGTACCTAGCCAAGCCGTTGCAGCAGTTGGAATGCCCTCAAAGGTTCCTCACCAGGAGAATCCAGGGTATGAATACCCTGTCCAACAAATTGTGGAGGAATAAATAAATAATAAGAAAGTTGAAACATTTAGTGTAGAACGAAATGAGCACGTCAGAAGAAAATGTACGTGGTCAGTACCTTTTAACCATGTCAGCAGATTCTTTTAAACAGTAAACAACACATATTATGGTCTGCACATGTTTATGCATTTTGCAGAGACATGTGAATGGATTAACATGTATCGGCTATACTGCTTAACACTGCATTCCTTCTAGTTTCTCATAGGAAAGTTTGTCTGTTGTAACATTACTAATGCTGAAGTGTGAGAAAGGATGTTATAACTAACCTACTTTTAGGACATTGATGTATTTCATTTTAGATATTTAATACTGTTTTAATGAATAACTACATTTACTGATCTTGGTAGTTAACAACTTTTTATTAGATACTGGCAGTGGTCTGATCAATAACGCCTGTTATTTTCACTTGTATTTTTTTATAAAAATACCTGAATATGTTTGTTCGGGAAGATAATACTGACTTTGGTTCTGTCTCTCACACGCGTGATTTCTAATAAATGTTGAAACTCTATCAAGACTGTTTATTTATTTAATTATTTTTTTAAATTTCCTTAACAAAAAAAATGCCTTAAGGTCCTATCTCTGTTCTCAGACTTCCAGGGGTTACTGCAAGGCAATCTATGCCTAGCATATAAAGTATCCTTAGATCCAGCTCTGATGGATCTCTTGCATGTCCACAAGACAAACAACACCAGAAGCACTAGATCTAAGGACCTGAACTCTGTCTTTGACATAAATAGAACCTGGAGGGGCCAATATGTGTCTCAAAGGATTACCACTGTATGGAATAAGCTCCCCATCCATGAGAAGCAGAGTTTAGCCCTGACCTTGCTCAAAAAAAATCTTGATCATTGTATGGGAAATTGAAAATTCACTCCCTTCCTGGCCCCCATGTGTCCGATGGATAGAGGTCAACAGTAAATAAATTAATCTCCAACTAACATAACACACCCCACATAACCCTTACCTATCAGTTTACTAACATATCCCACCATATAGGTATTTAAGGAATTGTGAGACAAAACTAGGTTGGGTTGCACAGCTAGGCTTGTGTTCATTACCCTAGTATGAACCTATGGACCTATGAACATCTGAGAACCAATAGAGTTGCTGTCTATATGTAAAACAAGTCCATGGGATTCAGAAAGAACTTGAACAACTGCAGTCCAAAGAGACTCATTTTGCAATCACAGAAAATGTGATTCAGAGATATATTAGTTGCATTGAATAAATACCTGATTAGTGGCTAATTTTCATGTCTTTGATCCGTCCATAATTGCCATGAGTGCAAATCAGCACTTCCCTGTGGTAAGCACCTCAGGCAGCCCATGCATCATTTGGCACAGACACCTCCCATTCACTCATCCACATATATCCACACATTCAAACACACACACACACACACACACACACACACACACACACACACACACACAAATGAGCAATCACAGACATACACATACACACACACACACACACACACACACACACACACACACACACACACACACACACACACACACACACACACACACACACACACACACACACAAATGAGCAATCACAGACATGCACAAACACATACACACACACACACACACACACACACTCGTGAAGACACATTCAGGAGTGCACACACACACACACACACACATGCAAACACACACACACACACACACACACACACACACACACACACACACACACACACACACACTGGAAGACACATTCAGGTGCACACACACACACACACACACACACACACACACACCCACGCACACCCACGCACACCCACGCACACCCATGCACACACACACATACACCCACACAAACACACACACACACACACACACACACACACACACACACACACACACACACACACACACACAAATGAGCAATCACAGACATGCACAAACACATACACACAAACACTCGTGAAGATACATTCAGGAGTGCACACACACACACACACACACACACACACACACACACACACACACACACACACACACACACACACACACACACACAAAATACCAGAATGTCCCTAGTGTATCTTATTTTTGTTCCTGCACTCATAAATCATGGATCCAGGCAATGAGTCAATAATACACCAAAGAACACTCAAGAGGATGGTAAAAAACACTGAATCCACTGGAAAAAATGTTATTGCTGTTAACAGTCAGAAATGAAGTAGCTGAAACTTTAGTAACAAATATCCACAGTTGTTGAGCACTTTCTTCCCAGTGAGTTCTGATGAGTACACCAAAAATCCATTTAATCGAATTTTACTTAACTGAGACAACAACACTGAAACTGCTTTAATGAACATTCATATCACCGGATTTTTAAATTGGGAAAGGTGGCAGTTGACCAACATTAAAAAACAAACACACTGAAGCGTTTCAAACCCAGCCAAATGGGGGGCTTCACCCATCACAACCCCTAATTTGGGGAGCACCCCCCTAACTAAATATACTACCTCCAAGATCACACTATAGTAGGGAAAATGGAAAATTTCCCCAGGTTGGCCATCTGCCTCCTTTCTTGGATTAAAATTCCTGTGACGGGAGCGCTGTTTAAAGTAAGGTTTCTATGTTGTTGTCTCGGTTAAGTAAGATTCAATTAAATGGATGTTCGGTCTACTCAAAACATGCATTCACTTGGCGTGTTTTTAGTGCTTCTTTAGTTGGAAAATGCATAAAATATTAACTTCACATCTGAACAAATCATGTGTGGTCAAATAATTTTGTGAGTGGAATATTGTGCACAGTTGCTTTTACTGAAATATCCTGCAGAGGATTTTTTGTGGTATGACTGTGTTAGTTTGAGAAATCACTGCTGGTCCAGTTTCTCAATGTGTGCTGACAATGATTTTTCTTTTTTTTCATGATTGTATGGCAATGAAATTGGGGTGTGAGGCAGACTTGCCCACCAAGAAGGTGAAGAGAGGCAATTGCCCCTGAAAAAAGATATGTTTTTGTAATAGTTTGTAATATTTTGGTAGTATTCATGATTATGCATCTTACCCTAAGATTCATTAACCTTATCTCCCTGTTGTCCAGAAGCTACAATGGGCATGCTTATCAAATATGCTAGAAGAAAGGCAAACAGCAGGACAAAGACTCTCACCTTCAGTCCACAGCACAGGCTCATGGCCACGTCATGATTAGCAAATCCATGGCCATATATGTGAGCATAATGTAAAGAAAATAGTGAGCAAAAGAAACAGCATTTTTGGAAATGAGTGTGCACACATTTAACAGTGTAAGATAAGTACATAAGGAATACACCAATCAGGAAAATAAAAGCCAAAGCAAACTATGCTCCATGGTTAAGTAGGGACACAAGAGCCCTACTAATATCTAGAGACAAGGCCTGGAAGCAATGGAAAAAAAGACAGTTCCAATCTTACCAAACAAAACTACAAACAACTTATGAATCAAGCCAAAAAAAAAAAAAAACAAACAAACCAAACTAGATAAACAAAATTACTTTCTAGGTCTCCAAAACAAATACTCAACAAATCCCCCAACATTTTGGCACAGCATCAACTCCTTGCTAAAACATGACAAAACTTACACCCCTGTCCCTACCTCCCCCAATAATAACAACAAAGATATAGCTTCCCAAATTAATTACCATATTATTAACTCAATCCAAACTCTCTCCACCCAGCTATCTAACACTGATAACCTACTTACAAAACTAAAGAAAACTCCCCAAGGAACCCTACCATATGCCCAAATAACGCACCCTCCATGTCTCTCTCACCTGTTCCTACATCTAAAATTAAAAAAACTCCTCCTTGGCGTGGAACCGACCACTCTTGCAGCAGACGGCATACCTGCCAACTTTCTGAAAATAGAGCTGACTCCCTATCTTATCCAGTCTCAATCCTAATAAATAGGTCTATTCAGGAAGCTTATGTACCACAGTTATGGAAAATATCTTACATTATACCTCTTCACAAAGGTGGAAAATCTTATGATTTTTCCAACTATCGACCAATAGCCATACTTTCTCCCCTATCTAAGCTCTTAGAGATGTATACACTCGCAAGTCATGCAATTTTTGAGCTCACATAATCTTCTATTCCTCCACGCAACATGGTTTCTGCCCTTACCATAGCACAACTACTGCTCTTCTCTCTTTCACCAATCAGGTAAATCATCACAGAAATAATAATAACTGTGTATCTGCTATCTTTTTAGATCTCTCCAAAGCATTTGATATGGTCTCACACCCCAAACTACTAGATGCTCTTTACTCACTATCCTTTGCTTCCCCTACTATCTCCTCCTTTAAAAGTTACTTATCTGATAGACAACAAGCTGTTCAGTGGCAAAATGAACTATCTCCTCCTCTCCCCACCTCTATAGGGGTACCACAAGGCTCAATATTGGGCCCACTACTTTTTTCCATTTTCACAATCTACATACCTCCTCCCAAGCCACACTAATTCAGTATGCAGATGATTCAACACTCATCTGCGCAGCCCCATCTCTTACCACCCTACAAAAACTGGCCCAGGAATCATTCTCTGCTGTTGAAAGTTGGATCACTGACATCCAACTCATTCTCAACCCCAATAAAACCAAATTACTCTTGTTCACCCCTAATAAAACAAAATCTACTCCCTTAACTTTCTCTGTCTCATTCAGAAATGGTAATATCATTTCTCTATCGACCCATACAAAACTCCTAGGCCTAGGGGTAGAAACAGATAAAAACCTATTTTTTGATATTTACATAGCTCAAACCATCCAGGAGGTTCATAGAAAAATGGGAACCATCTATAGACACAAAAATCTTTCTCACAGATAAAGCAAGAATCACCCTAGCTCAAACTCACCTTTTATCAGCACTTATGTATGTAGCTCGAATCCTAATCCATATTAGAAAAACAGATCTGGACAAGTTAGAATCATGTTATAATAAAATTGCCAAATTTGCCAACAACTCTCCCTTTAGAACCCATCACTGCCAGGTATTAAAAGAAATTCAATGGCTTGAATTTCCTCACTTACTAAGCCACCAACGACTCACTTCTGCCTTTAACATCATGAACTACCCAGAGAAAACTCCATCACTAAAACAGCTGCTGTCCCTTTACTCTACCAGTCGTCCTCCTCACTTGTCTAATAAACCTGTCCTCAGTATTACAACTGCCAACAATACTACTGGCAAGGCCCTATACTCCCATACCATAGCTATAAAATCGAATAACCTCCCCACTAATATAACCTCTACTACAGCAAACACACAATTCAAAAAACTACTCAAACCACATCTCAGGAAACCCTGGATCAGCCCATGTATCACATAACAATCTCTCTCCACATCTCAGGAAAACCTAGATCTGCCCATGTATTACATAACAATCTCTCTTTAATTGTTTTCTCCTTCTGTATACATCTCTCATTCCAAGTTTTACTATTGTCATAGATCTACATATTTGTTTCTTATAATATGGGCTGCACAGCTTATATTATTTGATTCACTGTCCTTAATAGTAGCAAATGTAAAATGTTAAACTGTATGTAACTGCTATCTAATGATAGCATTTTTCTGTTATGTCAGTTGTACTATACATGTAACTGTTTATCTAAAAATAGTAGATTTCTGCAATGTCAGTGAACTATAGATAACTAATTTTGTATGTCTCCACCTGTAATGAATCTGTTGTTTGCTGTAATATCTTTCTCTTAACTATTTACTATATGTTAATTGTGGATCTTTTCTCCCCAGGCATCCACTGAAAATGGACCTGGTCCAGTTGGATTATTCAACAAATGTAAACTAAATAAATAAATAAAATAAAATTTGCATGAGAAAGCCCAGTAACAAACAGATAATGAAAAATGTTGCTGGTGTACAGTTCATTGAGTGAAATCATGGACATGTTGAACATTACTGGCAATGTGATTCCCATTAACAAGCAGTCATTAATGTTCAGCATGAGAAACTGTTGTAGGAACACAGCCATTTAAGAGATTTTGAATTATATGCTTGTACATCTCTTAAACTCTAATTGCAAGAATACTGGGCAAATATACATATAATTGTTTCAGTGAATGCACAAACTTCAGGGAAAACTTGTAAATAGTACTTTTATAAGTTGTGAAAGTGCATACAATAAATGTTGTGGCAGTAGCATGCATGTTGTAAAAGGTGTTAGCTGAGTTACAAAAACTCAGTCATTAGTGACTGCAATCCTAAAGGTTATGCCAGACAACCACAAATGTTGGGTTAGAGCACTACATAACTTATTCCTGGATCTTGGATTCACTCCCATGCATTTAGGACATCGGGGAATGAGTGCCCTTCAGCACTCGTTGTTTCTGTAGCAGGTATGGGTTTTATGAGTCAGGTATGCTAGCCCAAGGTCCACCCTCCTCAGAGGGTGCACAAGACACTTGCATGCACACACTGACACCTAGGGACACTTTAGACTGTCTAATCCACCTACTGCATGTCTTTGGAATGTGGGAGGAAACCAGAGCAGCCGAGGAAACCCACACAAATGCAGGGAGGACATGCAGACTCCACAAAGACAGTGCCGCAACCAAGAATCAAACCAGAGAACCTCTTGCTATGAGGCAACAGTGCTAACTGCTACACCACTGTGCCATCCTCCATAACTTATTATGATGCATAAATTGGACAAGGTGTGAAAATTATAAAAAGTGAGATGTATGTAAATGAGAGATGTGGGACATGTCATGAAACTCTTGTATGACAGAAGTCTTGTCTGAAATCACTCATGTAGAAGGCATTCATCAGCATGTATGTATGTGAATGAATATGGCCATAGTTAAATGTGAGAACAACAACCCCTATGAAACGGTCATAGCCACAGAGAATTTATCATAACATATGTGTGCAGTAAGTCATTATTAACTCACAACAAATCTTTCATACAGTGCTTCAATGTATATCAGGTAGGATGGGAAAGTCTGCCTTCCAAAGTCACAACTGCATGATGTTTATTAGCTAATGCTGGTACACAGCAATTTGAACAGCAGTGTGAGACATTACATACTTCATGGGTGTGTGACAACATTTTTGGAAAAAGGCAGCAGAATTGAGCATTGTACAACAGAGAGCAGTAATTGTTGGATCACAACACTCAACACATTTAAGTGATAGTTGGAACATCACATCAGGGTTACAGTGAACTGTGGAAGCTGCAAGACTTAAGATAAAAATTTCCCCACAGGTCTATATTATTCTTGGTCTCCTCCATGCAGGATCTCTAACCTCCAATGTGCAGCAGCCACCAGAGCTGTGCAGCTGAAAGGAAATTCTCAGCAGTTTTTACCACAGGACAAGTAACAAGAATAGCTACTTCCCACCATTGAAGAGAGATGCTGCATTGTCTTAACAGCTGTGCAACAGATGATATAAAGCGTATATTGTTAAACTGCGCATGCTTATAAGAAACTACAGAAATTTTGGGATCAAAATCACCTACCTGTCAAAAACCAATAAAATATCTCACACCACATCTAGTGAGTAAGCTATTGCAACATGTCACTGTTTTTTTACATACTCATACAAGGTAGATACTTTCTGAAATTTAAGACATGGCAATGTAACTCATAGTCTATAGAGCAGTAGCAGCTGACACCAAAGAACTCATAACACAGTCTTATAAGGTACTTAGTTGAAGGGGTAATATTGGCAATGTTTTTGAATGCATATGGCCTCCCTTAAAAGGGAATGCATCACCAGGGAGATCAAAACTTTCCACTCGTGACAGTGTTACTGCTAAGCAAAATTACACATCACATAATTTGAGTAAAGCATACCTGTTTGTTACCACTTACTTTTATAAACACTCACACAAGGTACACATTATCACATTTGAACACCTGCCTCTCAAAGTCATGGCCTCTAGACTTGTACACATAGAAGAGAGCACTTGAAAGGAAGTGCTATGAGCCACCACAGTGGTTCAGACAGTCCTTATATCTCAACCTGGGTGTGGTTAATGACTTGCAGAAAAATATTTTAATAGCCAGTGCCAGCAAGAGCACAAACTAACTAATTTTTTTCCAAATGATAGACCCTCTGGAAAGTTCTCTCATTACTAGATCTGTAGAATCCCTACTGTTACTGATTAAATGTATTAAGGCCCATTAAGGAAGACTTAGTGACTAGTAGACAAACAGGAAAAAAAGACCAAGAAAAAAGGTTTCATATATTTGTTTATTTATTTAATTCAAACGAAATTCAAAAACCAAGTAATCCAAAACCAGCGAAGGAATAGGAATAGGAAAACCCCCACAGAATGGCAGAGAAATCAGTTTATTCCAGGTTAAGTGCTTTCTTCCCCACTCAAGGGACTTCTTCAGAACAATAACCAAAAAGAACCCAGCCATTCATAAACCCACCTCAATTAAGCTAAATGTGAGAATTTGTTTTAGATGAAGTAAAGTACAGTAAGAAGTAAAACGGTATATTAAGTTTAGAGAATAACTTAATTTAAATCTAAACAAAAAATGCCCATTACTCTAATAAAACTTAACATTTTAAGCTTAAATTTTCAATGCACAATGTATGGAATCTCAGCACCTGAACTATCACATTGAAATTGTGCAGCTTTTATCTGAAGTATGATTTACAAAAATGGCTATACAACAATATTTGCAAATGGAACAAGACAGATTTATAGAAGGCTCATGAAAATGACTACTCTGTAAAAGTTTCATATTATAAAATTCCACACAGTGAAGTAAAACCAAATCTAAATCTTTAATTTCTAATCTTACTCTTTCAACATACTCCCCAGGATTTAATAAACTCTGTGTAGGCACAGTGTAGAGCCTACATGGAATGTATCCATGTACATGGCCATGGTTTCCCCTTGACAGCATGCCATGTACATTAATGATGGTGCACTGCCTAGGGAAAGCATAAACACAGGGATATTGAATCTGTGCAGGGAGATGTGTAGAGGCTACCTGTGGTTGTGGATACCTGGTTAGATGTTAAGTACAGGATGAGGGTCCCTCTAATGCACCCTGCCACAGTTGAAATGCTGTGAATTATGTTAAATGTGTAATGTATAAGTCGTCTGCATGTTTGTGTTAGACTCAGTTGAATACAAATACTCGGTTGTTGAGTCTCCAGTGAGTCCCTATATCTTTGGGATTCCAAAAATCCACAAGGATTTACAAGACCCGCCATTTAGACCTATTGTGGCAACAACAGGTTCCAAAACAGAACCTATGGCTGCATACATTGATTTTTGGTGTAAACCATTATTAAGTAATTACGTTCGTGTACTAAAAGATTCATGGCATTGCTTGCAAACTTTGAGGGACATTCTAATTCCAGACGATTTTTTATTCGTCACTGTTGACGTAATGAGCTTATTCACAGTTATCCCACACAACGAAGGTTTGAAATTGTTTCAGGAAACCTTAATGATGGAGAACGATACAGACAATGTTAAAAGGCAACTATTGGTGGAATTAATGGATATGGCATTGAACAACATTTTTTTAGGTTTTGAGGGAGAACTTTTTCATCAAATATCAGGGGTAGCCATGGGGGCCAAATGTGCACCTATTTATGCCAATTTGGTGCTGGCCCAATGGGAACAGAAATGTGTGTTTCCATCAGTTTATTTTAGTAAAGTTATAACGTGACTAAGATTTTTGGATGATATATTGATGTTTTGGAAAGGTACCCAGGAAGAAGTATCACATTTTATTACCTATCTAAATTCTAGTACTTCATTTTTAAGGTTCACGTACAAGGTAGCGGTAGAGAGTATAGATTACCTTGACATAAGATTTGTATGGGACAGGATTAACAAGAAACTACAGTCAACAATTTATAGGAAGGAAACATATTGCAATTCTTTTCTCCACTACAACAGTTGCCACCCTATGTATCAAAAGAAAAGTATAGTGAAAGGACAAATGTTATGAATTTCGAGACTAACAAGTAATGACACTGAATTTGAGAATGAGATATACACATGAATTGTCATGTTTAGAGACAGAGGATACCCGTTTAAAATGTTGTTAAAAACTAGGAATTATGTTGTGCAGAACAGGAATAATAGATTCACTCCAATATTATGTACAGCGCCAGGTGTTAACAATAATTACAAAGGAGTTTTGCCAACTGATAGTATGTTAGTTCTACCATACAATAAGGATGCTTTGACAATTGCATCCATAGTTCACAATACATGGAATACAGTTTCTGATCATGACATTATGAACATCCTAGGATTGTTTCCTAGAATTACTTTGAGTAGAGGTCCTAATATTAAAAACCTATTGGAGAAGCAACAAACAAGAACAAAAGGTTCAGTTTCTAGACTTTCAAAGTGTAATGCCTGTAAGGCCTGTAAATTTATTAACACTGGTCCATATGTTGCAACTGATGGCTATTTTCTTAACCTTTCATGCCCTGGTAAATGCAATTGTAATACCAATATGGTGATCTATGTCCTGTCCTGTTTTCTATGTGGGTAAAACCACTAGGAAACATAAGGAAAGGATTTTAGTACACAATAGAGACATTAAGAAAAAGAAAAAAGAGAATGCATTATATACACATTCTAGAAATTGCAATAATTTTAAAATAAATTAATTAAATAAAGCAGATTTTTTTTTTTGAGGTTTTCTTCTTTGTCTGCAACATTTAAAAAGTTGGTGGAAAGATTTTGGCCCATTGTTTGTGAGGATGAGAATGTCAGACATTTGTTCCCAAAAAAAAGTAATGTTTTCTTACAGCAAGTTTCTTAATTTAAAGGAACTACTGAATTTGAGAAAACCTCCAACAGTGGGAGGATTTAAGGGGAGTTACATTTGTGGAAGATGCAGGGTATGTTGTAGGCTAAAAAACTTGGATGGTAGAAAGATAAATGGTGTTAGATAATATAGCAAGGAACCATTTTACCTGTAGGTCATGTGGGGTGGTATAAATTCTGGGGTGTGTGTGCACGCCAACCAGATGGTATGTGGGACAGACTAGAAGGATGGCTAAAAATAGAATATTGGAACATCTGATTAGAAATAGCAGACTGGAAAGCCCTGTAGCTCACCACTTCCACATGGCCCATGGGGGTTCAGCAGCTAGTATATTGTTTGGCATTTTGCACACACAATGGGAGAATTTCTCTTATGCATTAAATCATTTGGAAGCTTAATTTATTATTAACTTCAACACACTAAACCTTAGGGGTTTGAATCGGGAATTACATGTAAATATATAAAATAAATAGTCATTAAATGTATTGATGCATTGTGGAAAAGTTATTTATTGTTATATTATACATATAGTGTGGTTTTACCTCAGGGCATTTATGTGTAATGAAGTTTTGAGTTTAGAATCATGCTATATATATATTCATTAAATCGTATTTATTGTGTTTAGAATGTAGTTCTTGATGATCCTGCATTCCCATTTCATTGTATTTTTTAAACTGTAGGTTTCATATGCACTTTTTTATTATATACTTGCATAGTCACTTTAAAATCTGGGTTCTAAAAACCAATGTAATTGTTTAATTGGTATAAATGAGTAAATTCACACTAAAGTGGTTCTGAAAATGTATTTAAAGTCAGATTTTGATGCTGAAAATGTATTCCCATTTGAAGGCATACTGGCCGAGGTACCAGTTAGCATCAATAATATACTGGTTGGAATTTACGGTGTATCGTGATTTTTGAGAGAGTATTCTGGGTCTGCTTTTTCTATTCATTTGGTGACATTTGGTTCTTTCGCTCTGTACAGTGCAGGTCGATCAATATCAACTGTTGTTTTATGAGCTTAATATATAACTAAATATACTAACTCTGAGATCACTCTACATTGAAGAAAAGGGCGATTCCCAATAACAGCCAAATGAATTTTTTCCTGAGGAAAAAATTCAAGGACCTGGCCATTCGCTGTATATGTGTCGATTAATATATGTTCGAAGACAAGATTCTTCAATCACATAATATAGACCCGCCCTGGTACCCAGCCTCCAGCACAGCCACCCTCAGGGCAGTGAAGGAGCAGTACCGACACTCCCTTGGATGGGGATGTGAGTCACGCTGCTGCTGTCTGGAAGCACACGGGACTTGGATTCCACAATACCCTTCCTCTTCAAGGTGTTCACCCCCCTCATGTGTGACACACTGCCCCTATCTGCTGTCTTGTCTGTCTGCAAATGCATCGTCACCTACCCAACTTACCTCCCACGCACATACCTATCTCCCTTCCCCAACATTCCACTTACACCTTAAAAAAAGGGTCTATATCAGATAATTGAAGTTTCAGAACTTCGAATACCATATGGTCGACACCATATGATTGAAATACTGAAATTTCAAATACCTGATTAAAAAAAAAGAAAAAAATCAAAAGTAACTGCTGTAAGCAGGAGGACTAGCCGCTCTGCACCCCCCACTACTTAAATATACCATCTTCAAGATCGCACTTTGTTAACAGAGTATGGTGCAGAAAGTGAAGATTTCCCTTTCCTATGCTGTAGTGCGATCTTGGAGTTGTTATACTTAAGTAGCAGGGGGTGTGGGGGGCACAGCCCCTCATGTGGGGGATGTAGGGGGACTTTCCCCCCTGCTTAAACCCTTTTACTTCACTTTCTTTTTTTTTTTTTTAATTGTTCCATGTTTTACAACTTCGATCACTAGTGTTTGATGTCTAGTGATTCGAAGTTGTAAAACTTTGACAATTTAATATAGACCCCAAAAAAATGAGCACCTGTCCCAATATATATATATATATATATATATATATATATATATATATATATATTGCACCATACATAGCTCTCCATTTCACCCATGCCATGTGCCCACTGGACACAGGTAATTTGGTCACTTGGCTTGACAATGCTTTTATGTTGTTCTCACCCCTCTCTCTATGGGTGAGAGTTTAAATCCATGTACATAGTCTGTCAAAGTACACAGTTGTTGTTGTACAAGAAATGGATAGCTATGGTTCTTTTCTACAACATTCCTCCACATCCCTATCTGCCTTCAACTATGATTTCCCCCTTCTTGCACCCCATTTCCCAACTTTCCTATCTCCCCATTTTTCTTTTCTTTATATTTTTTGCCACAATGCTGCACATTACACCGCATCACACAGCTTCATTAAGCTCAGCTAAATAGAGCTATATTGATTATATTTGTCCTTAAAATTCTATTACACATTTACAAAACAAACACCTGTCCCATGTTACAAACCTGGCACCATCACACCTGCAGACCAGTACATTAACTTGCCATGCCACACAACTCTTACTTAAAATAAGTGATTTAAAAACATAGTAATTGCCAGTTACAGTTATTAAGCACATTTCAGCATAGCTACATGGCACACCACTCTACGCAAACTTAAATAAAACTTAATGAAAAACATGGGAGTGTTCCTGGGACTCTGGTGCAATAGTAAACCACTACAAACCAAAGATATAATACTGGATGTAAGTGAGGCCTCTGATAGCAGGTACATGTGGCCTTTTATCAGCAACATGTAGAAAGACACCTCCTAAGGCATTAATGGCAAAATACATGTGCAACTGGGACTCTGGGGCAGAAATACATCTATATAAAGCCATGCACATACTGATGAATATAGAACATGATTGACACAGCCTGTAGGTGTGCACATATGTCTTGAAAATACAGCTGCAGCACCTGTGACTCAGTAGCTCAGTCTGTTAAATGCCTCATAAACAGTACATTTTGCCACACACAGTCATGGGTTTAAATCCAGTGGTATGTAGAAGTGAATTTTCAGTATTGTGAAGCCACAAATTAATGACAGAGTCATGCACTCTTTATCCACAAAATGCATGTCAAATGAATTGACTGTTTTTAACTGATGGAAGTCACAAGCTTGCAGGTAGGAATACACTTCATGTGTCCCTGTAGCAAATGTATATGTGGATAAATTGTCAGATCATGCAGTAATATGCATTCACAGACAATATCAGCTCAGGTACTGCGAATGAGGGCCACTAATATCTGAGTGCACCACACAATCCTGTCAGACTCATAGACTCATAGTTATATATATATATATATATATATATATATATATATATATATATATATATATATATATGCAATAGACAATCTCGAAGTACGGAAATGTTGAATTTCAGTACTTCAAGACTGAATACTCGAAAGTGCAGTTTACGCAAAAATCCATTATGTTGAATGCAGAAATGTCGAATCCGCTATTGTGGTGTCGTGTTCGTGACATGTGGTGCGGTTTGTGGATTTATCTGGGGTTTCAGGTAAGTGGTGTTTGTGTAATGGTAATGGCTAGGGGTTTTAGTGTGTGTGATTGTCTGTAGTGGTGTTTTTGTGTGTGTTTAGTGCAACCTCGGAGTTAGTATATATAAGTAAGGGAGGTGTGGGGGGATTAGGGGGACTTTCCTCCCTGCTTATAGGAGGTGTGTGTGTTATGTTGTATTTGTGTATTTTGTTTGTTTTAGTGTAGTTAGGTAGGTGTATGTGTGTGTGTCTGTGTGTGTGTGTGCGTGTGTGTGTGTGCACGCGCGTGTGTGTGTGTGTGTGTGTGTGTGTGTGTGTGCACGCGCGTGTGTGTGTGTGTGTGTGTGTGTGTGTGTGTGTGTGGTTGCGATTGTGCTATTCAAGGTTTTGAGTGTTCGGGTATGTGGGTGTTCGACTATTCAGTCTCGAAATTCTGAAATTCAGCATTTCACTATTTCAAGATTGTTTAGTGAATCTATAAATATATATATATATATATATATATATATATATATATATATATATATATATATATATGTATATATATATACCTCATCTTGCTCAGGACACATCAAACATGTTGCCCTAGCTCCTCTTCAGTGATGGTTTTTGAGTTCTAAACTCTCCTATACTGACTCATTAAAGCCTAGTGCTCCTCATCGGGTGTCCCCTTTTCTGCTGGCCTATCTCCCTTGTCTCCCAGAAGCTACAACTCAGGCCATTTGTGACGGCACCCAGGAAGCACCCCTAGCTCCTCTTCAGTGATGGTTTTTGAGTTCTAAACTCTCCTATACTGACTCATTAAAGCCTAGTGCTCCTCATCGGGTGTCCCCTTTTCTGCTGGCCTATCTCCTTGTCTCCCAGAAGCTACAACTCAGGCCATTTGTGACGGCACCCAGGAAGCACCCCTAGCTCCTCTTCAGTGATGGTTTTGGAGTTCTAAACTCTCCTATACTGACTCATTAAAGCCTAGTGCTCCTCATCGGGTGTCCCCTTTTCTGCTGGCCTATCTCCCTTGTCTCCCAGAAGCTACAACTCAGGCCATTTGTGACGGCACCCAGGAAGCACCCCTAGCTCCTCTTCAGTGATGGTTTTTGAGTTCTAAACTCTCCTATACTGACTCATTAAAGCCTAGTGCTCCTCATCGGGTGTCCCCTTTTCTGCTGGCCTATCTCCCTTGTCTCCCAGAAGCTACAACTCAGGCCATTTGTGACGGCACCCAGGAAGCACCCCTAGCTCCTCTTCAGTGATGGTTTTGGAGTTCTAAACTCTCCTATACTGACTCATTAAAGCCTAGTGCTCCTCATCGGGTGTCCCCTTTTCTGCTGGCCTATCTCCCTTGTCTCCCAGAAGCTACAACTCAGGCCATTTGTGACGGCACCCAGGAAGCACCCCTAGCTCCTCTTCAGTGATGGTTTTGGAGTTCTAAACTCTCCTATACTGACTCATTAAAGCCTAGTGCTCCTCATCGGGTGTCCCCTTTTCTGCTGGCCTATCTCCCTTGTCTCCCAGAAGCTACAACTCAGGCCATTTGTGACGGCACCCAGGAAGCACCCCTAGCTCCTCTTCAGTGATGGTTTTGAGTTCTAAACTCTCCTATACTGACTCATTAAAGCCTAGTGCTCCTCATCGGGTGTCCCCTCTGCTGGCCTATCTCCCTTGTCTCCCAGAAGCTACAACTCAGGCCATTTGTGACGGCACCCAGGAAGCACCCCTAGCTCCTCTTCAGTGATGGTTTTGAGTTCTAAACTCTCCTATACTGACTCATTAAAGCCTAGTGCTCCTCATCGGGTGTCCCCTTTCTGCTGGCCTATCTCCCTTGTCTCCCAGAAGCTACAACTCAGGCCATTTGTGACGGCACCCAGGAAGCACCCCTAGCTCCTCTTCAGTGATGGTTTTTGAGTTCTAAACTCTCCTATACTGACTCAATAAAGCCTAGTGCTCCTCATCGGGTGTCCCTTTTCTGCTGGCCTATCTCCCTTGTCTCCCAGAAGCTACAACTCAGGCCATTTGTGACGGCACCCAGGAAGCACCCCTAGCTCCTCTTCAGTGATGGTTTTGAGTTCTAAACTCTCCTATACTGACTGTATGTCCATATTGCTTAATTATTTTATGTTTAGTCCTTTGGTGGGCAGCACACACGTGGCACCAGCTTAGGTTGCGTTTGTCCCTTGCTTTCCTGCATTATAGTAATCACCTCTTCCCCTTTATCTATTATTACTACTCACTCCCGCCCTGGTTGACCTGAAGTCCCCCTCGTCTGCTAGCCTTACTATTGCTGTGACGCTCCACTTGCCTTGCCTTTTTTGTGTCCTCACTGTCTCTCCAGTACCTTCCTGGCTATTGCACTCCTTTCTCTGGTTTACTATACGACTATATCCTGAATATTTCTATTTGCCTACTCTCAAATACCCTCTCAGTGTCCCTCTGTAAACTGTACATTTTCTTACTTTACCTTGTACCTGTTATATTCCTGCATACTGCCTTTACCTTTCCTTCTCTCTTTACCTAACTCTTCTATACTCACTGATTAAACTACGTAGTATATGAAACTCATAGTGTTTCAGCTTCCCTGCTTAGCTGATTGATTACGCTCTCTTCTCTAACTGTTTCCCTGTACTCTTGCCTCCCGCCCCTTTCCTAAGCCCTTCTTGCTTAGTGGTTCTCCCTTCTGACTCCCCTCCCCCCTACCCCCTTGAACCTTATATGTAGTGGCTCCCTCCCTGAGGCACCATCTTTAAACTCCATTTGGCTTACTGCAGGTTCCCCCTGGTCGACCGCGTGGTGTGCTGCCTGTAAGTACAGATTTCAACTCAATGTTTGAAGCAGTTTTTTCTATTTAACCTGTACATAGTGTTGTATCATATAGTTGCTGAAGTCCTGACAAATTATGCACGGTAAACGCTATTTTTTATGGTAGTTTGTCTTTGTTTTAACCACTGCATGTAGTCGCTAGTGGTTCTAAAGCAATAACTACCGCATTTAGAGGTTCCTAAAGCCAGGATTTTTGTTTGTATTATTCTGCAGTACTCCACCTTTGATTTTAGCAACTGTCTTCAGCCGCTAAGAGGTCCTGACACATTACGTACTGTAAACGCTATTTTTTAGGATAGTTTGTCTTTGATTTAACCACTGGATGTGGTCGCTCTAGTCGCTAGTGGTTCTAAAGCAATAGCTACCGCATTTAGAGTTTCCTAAAGCCTGCATTTTGGTTGTGTTGTTCTGCAGTAATCTACCCTTGATTTTAGCAACTGTCTTCAGTCGCTAAAAAGGTCTTGCACCACGAGTCCTATATTTATGGTTCCATGGCAATTTACCTAAGCTAGGGCTACTGTACTTCGTCGCCAGATATTTTCAAAGCGTAATGTTTGTAAGGGCTGCTCTGTTTAACTTTTGTCTTTGTTTTGCCTACTGCATTAGTCGCTAAGAGGCCTGACACCTTGTGTACTGTTAACAATATTTATACAATTCCTTGATTTCATTCTGCTATTAGTTGCTATGAGGCCTACAAGCATGAAATAAGTATACAGTTGTTTTTATTGTTGCTTGCTTTTGATTTTGCCTACTGCAGGTAGTCGCTATGAGGTTGTTTCTTCCAGTAGGAATACTATAAACGCTGCTCGCCTCTAGTTATACCCAGCACAGGGTGAATAGCATTATCTCCCAATACATTTTCTTTACAGCGTTACATCCTATTACATTTTTTACTGTTTAAAAATACTCTGCACTGACTCTAAAACCTGCATGTACATATATCTACTTTATACTGGTAAAGTGAATGAACATGTGCTAATGTATTATAACTGCTGATGCTAGTAATGACTATTTATTTGGAATACCTGTTGCTGTGACTTGGAAATATATATTTTTTCTCTCTCTCTTACACCTATACTCTTCTTACTTTGGTACCTCTCTACCCATTCTATTGCTAACCACCTCTGCACTCTCTATTACCTTTTGTCTCCTAACCCTCCTTTTCTTTTTTTTTTTGTATTGCAGCATTAAAGCCTAGTGCTCCTCATCGGGTGTCCCCTTTTCTGCTGGCCTATCTCCCTTGTCTCCCAGAAGTTACAACTCAGGCCATTTGTGACAGCACCCAGGAAGCACCCCTAGCTCCTCTTCAGTGATGGTTTTTGAGTTCTAAACTCTCCTATACTGACTCATTAAAGCCTAGTGCTCCTCATCGGGTGTCCCCTTTTCTGCTGGCCTATCTCCCTTGTCTCCCAGAAGCTACAACTCAGGCCATTTGTGACGGCACCCAGGAAGCACCCCTAGCTCCTCTTCAGTGATGGTTTTTGAGTTCTAAACTCTCCTATACTGACTCATTAAAGCCTAGTGCTCCTCATCGGCTGCTCCCTTTTCTGCTGGCCTATCTCCCTTGTCTCCCAGAAGCTACAACTCAGGCCATTTGTGACGGCACCCAGGAAGCACCCCTAGCTCCTCTTCAGTGATGGTTTTGAGTTCTAAACTCTCCTATACTGACTCATTAAAGCCTAGTGCTCCTCATCGGTGTCCCTTTCTGCTGGCCTATCTCCCTTGTCTCCCAGAAGCTACAACTCAGGCCATTTGTGACGGCACCCAGGAAGCACCCCTAGCTCCTCTTCAGTGATGGTTTTTGAGTTCTAAACTCTCCTATACTGACTCATTAAAGCCTAGTGCTCCTCATCGGGTGTCCCCTTTTCTGCAAGCAATAACTACCGCATTTAGAGGTTCCTAAAGCCAGGATTTTTGTTTGTATTATTCTGCAGTACTCCACCTTTGATTTTAGCAACTGTCTTCAGTCGCTAAGAGGTCCTGACACATTACGTACTGTAAACGCTATTTTTTAGGATAGTTTGTCTTTGATTTAACCACTGGATGTGGTCGCTCTAGTCGCTAGTGGTTCTAAAGCAATAGTTACCGCATTTAGAGTTTCCTAAAGCCTGCATTTTGGTTGTGTTGTTCTGCAGTAATCTACCCTTGATTTTAGCAACTGTCTTCAGTCGCTAAAAAGGTCTTGCACCACGAGTCCTATATTTATGGTTCCATGGCAATTTACCTAAGCTAGGGCTACTGTACTTCTCAGCCAGATATTTTCAAAGCGTAATGTTTGTAAGGGCTGCTCTGTTTAACTTTTGTCTTTGTTTTGCCTACTGCATTAGTCGCTAAGAGGCCTGACACCTTGTGTACTGTTAACAATATTTATACCATTCCTTGATTTCATTCTGCTATTAGTTGCTATGAGGCCTACAAGCATGAAATAAGTATACAGTTGTTTTTATTGTTGCTTGCTTTTGATTTTGCCTACTGCAGGTAGTCGCTATGAGGTTGTTTCTTCCAGTAGGAATACTATAAACGCTGCTCGCCTCTAGTTATACCCAGCACAGGGTGAATAGCATTATCTCCCAATACATTTTCTTTACAGCGTTACATCCTATTACATTTTTTACTGTTTAAAAATACTCTGCACTGACTCTAAAACCTGTATGTACATATATCTACTTTATACTGGTAAAGTGAATGAACATGTGCTAATGTATTATAACTGCTGATGCTAGTAATGACTATTTATTTGGAATACCTGTTGCTGTGACTTGGAAATATATATTTTTTCTCTCTCTCTCTTACACCTATACTCTTCTTACTTTGGTACCTCTCTACCCATTCTATTGCTAACCACCTCTGCACTCTCTATTACCTTTTGTCTCCTAACCCTCCTTTTTTTTTTTTTTTTTTGTATTGCAGCATTAAAGCCTAGTGCTCCTCATCGGTGTCCCTTTTCTGCTGGCCTATCTCCCTTGTCTCCCAGAAGCTACAACTCAGGCCATTTGTGACGGCACCCAGGAAGCACCCTAGCTCCTCTTCAGTGATGGTTTTGAGTTCTAAACTCTCCTATACTGACTCATTAAAGCCTAGTGCTCCTCATCGGGTGTCCCCTTTCTGCTGGCCTATCTCCCTTGTCTCCCAGAAGCTACAACTCAGGCCATTTGTGACGGCACCCAGGAAGCACCCCTAGCTCCTCTTCAGTGATGGTTTTTGAGTTCTAAACTCTCGTATACTGACTCATTAAAGCCTAGTGCTCCTCATCGGGTGTCCCCTTTCTGCTGGCCTATCTCCCTTGTCTCCCAGAAGCTACAACTCAGGCCATTTGTGACAGCACCCAGGAAGCACCCCTAGCTCCTCTTCAGTGATGGTTTTTGAGTTCTAAACTCTCCTATACTGACTCATTAAAGCCTAGTGCTCCTCATCGGGTGTCCCCTTTTCTGCTGGCCTATCTCCCTTGTCTCCCAGAAGCTACAACTCAGGCCATTTGTGACGGCACCCAGGAAGCACCCCTAGCTCCTCTTCAGTGATGGTTTTTGAGTTCTAAACTCTCCTATACTGACTCATTAAAGCCTAGTGCTCCTCATCGGGTGTCCCTTTCTGCTGGCCTATCTCCTTGTCTCCCAGAAGCTACAACTCAGGCCATTTGTGACGGCACCCAGGAAGCACCCTAGCTCCTCTTCAGTGATGGTTTTTGAGTTCTAAACTCTCCTATACTGACTCATTAAAGCCTAGTGCTCCTCATCGGGTGTCCCCTTTTCTGTAAGCAATAACTACCGCATTTAGAGGTTCCTAAAGCCAGGATTTTTGTTTGTATTATTCTGCAGTACTCCACCTTTGATTTTAGCAACTGTCTTCAGTCGCTAAGAGGTCCTGACACATTACGCACTGTAAACGCTATTTTTTAGGATAGTTTGTCTTTGATTTAACCACTGGATGTGGTCGCTCTAGTCGCTAGTGGTTCTAAAGCAATAGCTACCGCATTTAGAGTTTCCTAAAGCCTGCATTTTGGTTGTGTTGTTCTGCAGTAATCTACCCTTGATTTTAGCAACTGTCTTCAGTCGCTAAAAAGGTCTTGCACCACGAGTCCTATATTTATGGTTCCATGGCAATTTACCTAAGCTAGGCTACTGTACTTCCGCCAGATATTTTCAAAGCGTAATGTTTGTAAGGGCTGCTCTGTTTAACTTTTGTCTTTGTTTTGCCTACTGCATTAGTCGCTAAGAGGCCTGACACCTTGTGTACTGTTAACAATATTTATACCATTCCTTGATTTCATTCTGCTATTAGTTGCTATGAGGCCTACAAGCATGAAATAAGTATACAGTTTTTTTATTGTTGCTTGCTTTTGATTTTGCCTACTGCAGGTAGTCTCTATGAGGTTGTTTCTTCCAGTAGGAATACTATAAACGCTGCTCACTCTAGTTATACCCAGCACAGGGTGAATAGCATTATCTCCCAATACATTTTCTTTACAGCTGCTACATCCTATTACATTTTTTACTGTTTAAAAATACTCTGCACTGACTCTAAAACCTGTATGTACATATATCTACTTTATACTGGTAAAGTGAATGAACATGTGCTAATGTATTATAACTGCTGATGCTAGTAATGACTATTTATTTGGAATACCTGTTGCTGTGACTTGGAAATATATATTTTTTCTCTCTCTCTCTCTTACACCTATACTCTTCTTACTTTGGTACCTCTCTACCCATTCTATTGCTAACCACCTCTGCACTCTCTATTACCTTTTGTCTCCTAACCCTCCTTTTCTTTTTTTGTATTGCAGCATTAAAGCCTAGTGCTCCTCATCGGGTGTCCCCTTTTCTGCTGGCCTATCTCCCTTGTCTCCCAGAAGCTACAACTCAGGCCATTTGTGACGGCACCCAGGAAGCACCCCTAGCTCCTCTTCAGTGATGGTTTTTGAGTTCTAAACTCTCCTATACTGACTCATTAAAGCCTAGTGCTCCTCATCGGGTGTCCCCTTTTCTGCTGGCCTATCTCCCTTGTCTCCCAGAAGCTACAACTCAGGCCATTTGTGACGGCACCCAGGAAGCACCCCTAGCTCCTCTTGAGTGATGGTTTTTGAGTTCTAAACTCTCCTATACTGACTCATTAAAGCCTAGTGCTCCTCATCGGGTGTCCCCTTTTCTGCAAGCGATAACTACCGCATTTAGAGGTTCCTAAAGCCAGGATTTTTGTTTGTATTATTCTGCAGTACTCCACCTTTGATTTTAGCAACTGTCTTCAGTCGCTAAGAGGTCCTGACACATTACGTACTGTAAACGCTATTTTTTAGGATAGTTTGTCTTTGATTTAACCACTGGATGTGGTCGCTCTAGTCGCTAGTGGTTCTAAAGCAATAGCTACCGCATTTAGAGTTTCCTAAAGCCTGCATTTTGGTTGTGTTGTTCTGCAGTATCTACCTTGATTTTAGCAACTGTCTTCAGTCGCTAAAAAGGTCTTGCACCACGAGTCCTATATTTATGGTTCCATGGCAATTTACCTAAGCTAGGGCTACTGTACTTCGTCGCCAGATATTTTCAAAGCGTAATGTTTGTAAGGGCTGCTCTGTTTAACTTTTGTCTTTGTTTTGCCTACTGCATTAGTCGCTAAGAGGCCTGACACCTTGTGTACTGTTAACAATATTTATACCATTCCTTGATTTCATTCTGCTATTAGTTGCTATGAGGCCTACAAGCATGAAATAAGTATACAGTTTTTTTATTGTTGCTTGCTTTTGATTTTGCCTACTGCAGGTAGTCTCTATGAGGTTGTTTCTTCCAGTAGGAATACTATAAACGCTGCTCGCCTCTAGTTATACCCAGCACAGGGTGAATAGCATTATCTCCCAATACATTTTCTTTACAGCGTTACATCCTATTACATTTTTTACTGTTTAAAAATACTCTGCACTGACTCTAAAACCTGTATGTACATATATCTACTTTATACTGGTAAAGTGAATGAACATGTGCTAATGTATTATAACTGCTGATGCTAGTAATGACTATTTATTTGGAATACCTGTTGCTGTGACTTGGAAATATATATTTTTTCTCTCTCTCTCTCTTACACCTATACTCTTCTTACTTTGGTACCTCTCTACCCATTCTATTGCTAACCACCTCTGCACTCTCTATTACCTTTTGTCTCCTAACCCTCCTTTTCTTTTTTTGTATTGCAGCATTAAAGCCTAGTGCTCCTCATCGGGTGTCCCCTTTTCTGCTGGCCTATCTCCCTTGTCTCCCAGAAGCTACAACTCAGGCCATTTGTGACGGCACCCAGGAAGCACCCCTAGCTCCTCTTCAGTGATGGTTTTTGAGTTCTAAACTCTCCTATACTGACTGTATGTCCATATTGCTTAATTATTTTATGTTTAGTCCTCTGGGCAGCACACACGTGGCACCAGCTTAGGTTGCTTGTCCCTTGCTTTCCTGCATTATAGTAATCACCTCTTCCCCTTTATCTATTATTACTACTCCCTCCCGCCCCTGGTTGACCTGAAGTCCCCCTCATCTGCTAGCCTTACTATTGCTGTGACACTCCACTTGCCTTGCCTTTTCTGTGTCCTCATTGTCTCTCCAGTACCTTCCTGGCTATTGCACTCCTTTCTCTGGTTTACTATACGACTATATCCTGAATATTTCTATTTACCTACTCTCAAATACCCCTCTCAGTGTCCCTCTGTAAACTGTACATTTTCTTACTTTACCTTGTACCTGTTATATTCCTGCATACTGCCTTTACCTTTCCTTCTCTCTTTACCTAACTCTTCTATACTCACTGATTAAACTACGTAGTATATGAAACTCATAGTGTTTCAGCTTCCCTGCTTAGCTGATTGATTACGCTCTCTTCTCTAACTGTTTCTGCCCCGCTCCGCTCCCCTCCCTTACCCCCTTTCCCACCCACCCCACGACTCCTAGCCTTATACCTCACTTACCCCTCCCACTCTATATTTACACCTATCCCAGACTCCTACCTCATCTGTAACTCCCTCCCAACTTTTACCTTCCTTAATCACCTCTCCTACCCACCCAAAGCTAATTACATATTCTGACTCTTAAGCTTCTCTTACTTAATCTACAATATTAGCCTTGGCCCCTTCGTCTATTCCTTTCACTCTCACCTCAACATGTCCACTAAAGACTATAAACCTCCACCCAAGACCTCTGTAACAGAAACTACTCTGTTAAAGCTAACACTTATGTTCATTATTTCTCTTGCTCTCACACTACCCTACTTCCTGACCTGTTATGAATTAAGTCCTAGCTACCACTTTAACTACTCTTCCAAACATACTGCCTCTGATACTGATAGCGTAAACTTCACTCATGTAAACATTATTTCTACCTCTAGCTATCTCCTAGCCAGATATCATAGGCTGTCTCACATTAAAATTCAAAATCTCTGTTTTAGGAAACTAAAATACTTACTAAACTGTCCTAACAAAGCTTACCTGGAATTTTACCACTCTACCTTGGCAGATGGGGACATCCACCCCAACCCAGGGCCCGGAACTACTTCATCTGACACCATACCTGCCTCACTAAACTCATCCCCTCTACTACAAACCTCCAATGCAAATACTCTACTCATAGGGCACCTTAATATCCGTAGTGTCAATAACAAAATCACCCATCTCCACTCACTTCTTGAATACCACTCCTTTGATATTCTCTGTTTGACTGAAACCTGGTTAAAACCCTACACTCAAGATAATGAAATCATTCCTCCAGGTTACAATATCTTGAGACTCGACCGTAAAACTAAAAAAGGCGGGGGAGTGGCTCTACTATTTAAAACCGAACTAAATTTAACTTTAGTACCCCATGATAAACTGGACATTAACAATACCGAGCTTCTTATCTCAAAGCTACAACTAAACCCTAAAAAAGCAATCTATATTATCTGCATATATCTACCTCCTGGAAATAACTCTACCTCCTTAGAAAACATCCTCAGTTGCATTACTTCCACCTACCCACAAGAAACTATAATACTTGGAGACCTCAACCTTGACTGGTCCTCAATAAACACTAATAACCCAACTTCTCATATCAACCTCCATGGCTTTACTCAGATAATAAACACCCCCACTAGGATTAACAAACCGAACAACAAAGAAAGTATTCTAGATTGGATTCTTATTAACAAACCTCAACTAAACTATCAGTCCGGAACGCTACCCGATGACTTTAGTGACCACAATCTAACCTACATTATAAGACAAAAAAATGCCTCTAACAACTCCCCAATGTATAAGACCCTACGTGATCTCAAATGCTTCAACCCTATTCAATTTAAAACTGAACTAAGTGCCTGCAACTGGAACCCACTTAAGACACTTCCTCTTGAAGAAGCTGTTCTATACTTTAACACCACATTCCTAAAAATTCTAGATAATCATGCACCAAAACGTTCCATCCGAATTAAATCTAAACCTGCCCCATGGCTATCTAAAGATACAAGACAAAAAAATGTTACTTAGGAACAAATCTTGGAAAAAATGGCGAACCACCAAATCTCCCATAGACCAACAGACCTTTAGGCACCTAAGAAACAGTACCAAAAGAGCTATCTTCTCTGATAAAAAGAATTATTATAGTAATCTCCAGCAAGCAAAACACAATAACCCTCAAAAATTCTGGTCAACCCTAAACAGACTTCTTCACCCTGGACAGATTACCACCCCATCCCCTTCCGGGTCTGAAAAGAATTCCTCCCTTGATACTGCCAATACTTTCAACTCTTTCTTTATTGATACTATCAATTCCTTAGCCTCCCATCTCTCTAGTGACAATACTAGTATCCCTGACCTTACATCCCTCAATCTTCCAACCTTTAGGCTTCAACCTATCTCCACTACCTTTATACAGAAATGTATCCACAAACTCAAACCGTGTACCCCCTCGGCAGACCAACTCCCATCTGAATTCCTTCAAAAAGCAGCCTCTGAAATAGCCTACCCTATATCCATCCTTATTAATAGAACTGTAAATGAAGCAACCATACCTGACATATGGAAAATTTCTCACATCATACCCTTACATAAAGGAGGTAACTCCTATGAATATTCTAATTATAGACCCATTGCTCTCTTGTCCCCACTTGCAGAAATCATGGAAAAATGTGTGCACCATCAGTTAATGAACCACTTAATAACAAATAACATTCTCTCTAACTGTCAACATGGCTTTAGGCCTTTTCATAGCACAACTACCGCTCTCCTCTCCTTCACAGACTTTATTAACAAAAATCGCAATAATAACATCCTGTCTTCAGCTCTTTTATTGACCTGTCCAAAGCCTTTGACATGGTCAACCACTCACTCCTCTTAAACATTCTTGAATCCCTATCCTTAGAATCTAAGGTTGTCCACTGGTTTAGATCCTATCTCACTAACAGGAAACAGGCTGTCCTCTGGGATAACAAACTCTCATCTCTTCTCCCAATTTCACTCGGGGTACCCCAAGGCTCTATTCTCGGACCCCTTCTTTTCTCCCTCTTTATAAATGACTTACAAGTAGCTATTCTAGCTACATGCATACAATATGCTGATGACTCCACACTAATTTGCTCTGCTAAATCCATTTCTGAACTACAAACTAATACTCAAACTGTATTTTCCAAAGTTGAAACTTGGTTCCTAAAACGTTGCCTCCTCCTAAATGCAAAAAAAACCAAACTCTTACTTTTTAGACCTACTACCAGTTCCCCTACATTAGACTTCACTATCTTATCTAATAATGGAACTCTTATATCTCCTGACTCTACTACAAAACTGCTAGGAGTCACGATTGACAACAATCTTTCCTTTGACTGCCATATCAACAATACCATTAAATCTGTAAACAGGAAACTTGGCTCTCTATAGAATTAAAACTTTCTTAACCTCCCCAGCCAAAGTTACTCTTGCTCACTCTCACCTTATTTCCACTCTTCTCTATGCCTCACCAATCTATACTAACCTCAAGAAAAACAATCTCTCCAAACTGTCTACCACTTACAACAATATAGCTAGATTTGTTACTGGTAAGCCTTTCAGAACTCACCACTGTCTAAATCTGCAGCAACTTAACTGGCTAGAACTGACAAACATGCTGTTTCTTTCCCAACTCACGTTTGTCCAAAGAGCTTTCTATCAACCTCAAAACACACCTGTACTTTCTAACCTCTTAACCCCTTATTCTAATCTGAACTCACTCCGATCATCTAATAAACTGCTAGTCACCTTAACCAAATCTAATAACCTAGCTGGTGATTCCCTCTTCTCAAATTCCATTGGTAAACACTGGAATCAACTTCCTACCGAACTTACTTCCATTGCTTCTACTGTTCTGTTTAAACAAAAACTTAGAATTTACCTTATAAGCCACTGGATGTGCCCCTGCTCTAATCCTGATTGAAAGTTAATTTCCTTAGTTAACCCTTTTTTTTTTTTTTTTTTTTTTTCTCTCCCTATTGTTTTGTATCTCCTGCTTTCTCCCTTAGTTCTCTTCCTCTACCATTTTTTGGACCTCTCCCCTATATCTTTCCTCTATATGGCTATGACTCTATTCCAGAAACTATATATCTTCTATAAATCTGCTCTCTCCATCTATCATTGTTTCCTCTTCCTTGGTCTTGTACTTTCTCTTCTTGGTTTTAAAAGATGTAATAAGCCTTAACATGTTGCTATTTAAATTGTCTAGGAATTTAAAGTCCTTTTCTTTTGGTAATTATTTTCACTGTCAAAGTCCTAGCTGAGTGTAATCTGTTTTGTTATACCTCGTTGTCTACATGTGGAGCTTTTCTCCCCGGGCCTCTGCTGAAAATGGAAATATATCCAGTTAGACTAGCCCGGTTAACAAATGTAAAATAAATAAATAATAAAATAAATAAATTAAACACATGCCTTCACTGGAGTGTAGAGGGTGCTCTCACTCTGCGCCTGGCTCTACAACAAGGCTGACACAGGTCTCACAGTTACTCCTAGAGCTTGTTGTCCTGCAAAGTCTTCACACTTTCTGCCTATGTCTATTACCTGCAGCAGTAGCTGCAGCCTGTAGCAACCTATCTCTATGTAAAGATGTCTACTGCAGACCTACCCACTGTGACAATGTAGTCTTCTCAACCCAGTAATGTCTAGCACAGCATATCAGAAACGGGCCCTAATCTACATGAAGGCCTTATGTATTCTACAGTGGTTGCATGTCATTGGCTGATGATAGTGCCACTCAGCTGTTTTGGCTGCAATTAGCATTTCAGCACCACAGACTGGTTTAGAGGTAATCACCTGCTGCTGGGAAGCATATTTAAAAGACAAGCAGCTGGCTATGGGGAACCATTCCTCAGACAGAGCACACCATTGTGACAACTATACCATCACCACATATAAACAGATGTGTACTGCACTCCATTAGGTATGTAAATGTTTTTGTGTACAACAGGTTGCAAATGGGTAAATATTCTTATGTGGGAATAATGATTACAGCATTAAACCTGTCTTAGACCTGTGATAATGACAAGTCAGTGATCTCCTGCTGTCTTACAGCTGCACAGGATGTACAAAACATCAAGGGTGCATTGTCCTTTGTCATTGTAGCACACTGGTCTCATTCGACTGTCCCATTATAGTGGCCGTAACAGCATACTGCTAATTGAGTGGCATTATTTGTATGGCATATTATTGAGAGGTTTTCCATAGAGGACACACCACAGTAGACCTGAGTGTTGGGCATATGATAATACAGCTCTAACTGTCATGGCACACATGGGAATACCTGACTACTGCTACTATCTCAGTTGCATGCACACATTTTGCTTGTTTATCCACTGTGGAGTATGACATGTGTGAGAAAGCAGTGGTTACTGCTAGCCATTTTGGCCTTCCTGTATCTGTGCATTGTGTACCTCCACATATGTGATCCTGTAATGTGTTCCCCTTTTGTTATATTTCAGGAATTATGTACCATAGATGCCATATACCCTTCTTGGATGTGAACAATGAAATTATACTGCAAGCACTAAAGCAACAGCATCACATCTTACTATCCAGGGGGAGACAAAGCAGTAAACAGCTGGCTGCATTGTGGGCAGATCTTGTCCGTGATGTGAATGGCATAGGCCAGCAGGGCAGGAAATATGAGTAGGTTCGACACTGGCAACTAACATGATAAATGCTGCATGAAAAAGGGCAGCAGATGTAGCCAGAGATCATGCTGTTACCAGTGGAGGGCCTGCAGTGGAACAACCACTCTTGACCACTGAGGAATTCCTGGTGAACCTAGGCACATGCAACAGTTCCCAAGCATCCATCACACCATACATCATGGAGGTGGGTGCCACAGTTTCCACAGATGAGGAATGTGCAGGCAAGCTTACTGTGATCAGCATTGTAATACTGTAGTAATCAGTGTATCAGACTGTAGATACTTTTATGTGAGTGTCAGGTCTTCATTCTTTGGGGGGTTAACTTCAGTTATACACTCATACTCAGACTGTGACCAGTACAACAAGTAACATGGTAGCTACTGCAAATGTGAGATATATGAACATATTACCTTGCTGTGCTGCAACATGCAGTGATACCGACATCACCCCACCCTCAACTTTTCAGAGGTCTGTCAGGTATTGCCCAAGACCGTGGTCCTGCACCTGGTAAGCATGACACATGTTTTGTTAAGGAACAGCTGTATTTTAGTATGGTTAATGGCCAGAATAATGCCCGATAAAAACATAACTATGTGTGTAAACAGTGTAGTATGTTTTTAAATTCCAGTCTGGAACAGGTACCTAGGGTTTCTAGAAGGGGTAGTCACAGGAGTGTAGTTCAACAAACAGATGCACTTTGGCAGTTACAGTTAAAAGCAGATAAGTCACCTGGTTTAAATGAGGCAATGAATCCAAAAATGCCATTTAGAATACAACAGGTTGAAGGTAAATATAATAGGCAGTGAAATGTTTATTTCCATATATTTGTTAAGAAACTTGCATCGGGTTTTTATGTGTTGTTTTTTCAAGTATATTGTCATATTGATTAATTAAAAGATAAATATCACTGGTCATGTTTTACTTGATTTACTTCAAGTGATTGTTATAAAGGTCCTGAGTTGAATTTGTATTTTGTTCCAAGGAAGTGTTTTGTGGAAGAAAGTGGAGAAGAAAGTTGTTTGACCACTAATCCAGTTGTGGGTCTTCATTGTTGTGAGTCTTGGAGGCTTTTTGTATGCAGTAGTGCAGGTATTAATGTACTGCTTTTTTCTTCCTTATTTCAGGTGACTGTGGGGGTTGGAGTCTGTCCCCTACATACCCTGATGTCAGTGTCTCTTTGGATTCTAATGATGGTGGCCACAGTGAGTCACAGGTGGGTGTGTCAGGGGCTTAATCTGTCCCAGAGGTTGACAACCCTCTTCTGCACCCATTGTCACCACACACAGTCTGTATGCCCACACATTCCCCATCCCTGGAGGCCACAGATATTGGAGAGTCAGAGGGTGGGGACATTGAACTGGAAAGTGTGGCAGCTATGGCTCCAGTGACTGTAGATATTGGCCATAGCCAGAGAACTGGCAAGGTCCCACACAGGCTGATAGACGGGGCAATTATAGGAGGCCTGCTGTCAGTCCACCACCTGTTACATGTGTCACATCACAGTTACTCTGCACATGTTTTGGGTCATCATGGAGGCACAGGCACGTTCTGAATGGAGCACCTGATGTATGCTTAGGGTTATGGATGCATCACAGTCTGACATCCGTCACTGCCTCCACCACATTGGGGACACCATGGATTGGTTCACTGATGCAGTGAACAGATGGTGGGCTGAGATAGTGTCTGTCTTGGACTGCTGTGCTGGAATATGTTGTTGGAGTTAAATGTTAGACCCGTGGATGTAGGTCAGCAACCCATTTGGCAGAGAGACCATGTGGCCGTGCACACTCACAGTCCCATAGTGACAGTACATCCAGTGCTACAGAGGGGAATGTGCTGTCCACATCACAACATGGCAGGCCATGGGCTCGTGGTCCTGGGTTGTCCCGTCAGGGACATGGTCCCAGCAGACAGTAGTCAGATACTAGCACCTCTTCTGACATTGGGCATAGAGGTGCCAGAGCAACTCCTGTCAGAGCCAGTTCCCATGTTTGGGGCCAGAGACAGTGAACTGTCAACTCTACCATGTACAGTCTGAAGCTGTCCAACATACACATGTGTAGGGCTATCATTGAGCCTGACTGTGTACACGCACACACTCACACAACACTGTCAAATGCAGGTCACCTACAAATACACATGGCACGTCTCCATGGTCCATCTTACATGCTCCCTTCCTGACTCACATGCATGCTGTCTACCATTTGAGCAAGCCTAGGCTTCCTGCACCCTCACACAGCATCCTGTACAAGTGATGATACCTGTGCCACATCCCTGTCATCCTCCTCATTGATGCAGGAAAATGAAGCTATGTGTCTGATTCACAGGATGACTATTTCAATTAACATGTACTTAAGTAATGCATTGTTGGTTCTCCATGCCACTTGTAGTGGTTACCAACAGATACTATTTGCTGGCATTTGTCATGAGTACATCACATACAATTGTGTACTTTATGTTGTATGATGTACTGGCTGTATAGGATAGTAGATGGATGACTTACTGTAAGGACATTAACCTAGTATGTGACGTTAGTACTACATGCTTCTGTGAGAGATTTGTCTAGCAGACTGAAACACACCCTTGGAACAGAGTCCTGCTTAATGGAACACAGAGTCTTCAGTGCACCTCAATGCACCTCAGCACATGCCATATGTCTGATTTGCTGGGTGACCATCATCTCAACACAGGGCTTCTGCCTGTATCCCTCTTGGACTGGCGGAATATGTGATGCTCCTTTAACTATGGGTATGATGATGTCTATGATCATGAGGGCTGTATGGCCATTATTCTAGGTCACTTCAAACATCCTGTGGTTCCATAACATGATGTACAATGTTCTAACAGGCTCTCCATAACATGATGTACAATGTTCTAACAGGCTCACACACAAACATGGCTATGGTAAGGCTAACACCACTTTCAATCACTGCATACAAGACATGCCAAGGCATACACATATTGCAAGTTGGCTGTATGTAAAGGTAAACACTTGCCTATATAATGGTACATATTATAGATCACAGTATGTGTTGAACGTAACACACCTCATGTCTGCTAGTACTATCAGTTTAGGACATGTGCTTGATGACATAAGCAGTCCTTATTGTGGTCAGTCCTTTGAAGGGCCACATCACCCACTACAAATAAAACACTGCAAAATCCTACCTATGTCTAGGGTACCAAGGTTATGCCGTATGGATATATACACATGCACCAAGTGGGCTGGAGGTAGATTAGAACCCGTAACTATCTAATCTTATACAATATAGATCACATTACTTATTGCATGTGCCACAGCTTACATCTGATACTATACTGTCAGCTGATAGTCTTAAGATGGCTGACTTCTTCAAGCCTTGTAGAATAGGGCAGTTTAGAAACTAGCAGCAAGTTACAGGCCCAAAAAGTGCATAACCATTGCAAGTCATTAACCCATGAGGGAATGTCCATTGCTTTGCTGGGGAATACATATACACACACACACACACACACACACACACACACACACACACACACACACACACACACACACACACACACACACACAAACACACACAGCAAGTGGGCTTGAGTGAGATTAGAACCATTACTAGTCTAGTCTTATACACTATAGATCACGTTATTTATTGCAAGCGCCATGGCTTATGCCTGATACTATATTGTCAGATGGCAGTCATAAGGTGACTGACATTATCAGGCCTTGTAGACTTGTAGAAGAGGACAGTTTGGAAGCCAGCAGCAAGTTACAGGCGCAAAAGGTGCGTAACCATTGCAGGTGGATAACCCATGAAAACATGTCCATTGTTTTGCACAGGACTGCACACACACACACACACACACACACACACACACACACACACACACACACACACACACACACACACACACACACACCAAGTAGGTGGGAGGGAGAGTAGAACCCCTACTATCAAGTGTTACACACTACAGACCACAGTACTTATCACACATGCCATAGATTAAGTATAAGTAATTGCAGGCACAGCACTTGTTCATTACCCCATGGGACTGCCAGTTTGGATAAAGTGACTCCAGGCCGCACATACCTGTTCTCCAGTCTGGGATTTTGTATGTTACAGACAATAACATCTGCCCCTGTTTCTGCAGTACTGCACTTCACTCAAAATGTCCACAGCATTCCCCAGCTGTGTGCTGTACTTAATATGTGACTGAGGTTGATAATGTTACACCACCAACAGACTGACAGTCTGCATACCTCTCAAATGTCCTGATTTTTGCAGAGTTTTGTCTTATATTTTTGGTCTGTTCCTCATACATTTGTGGTCTTCTGGTGAATTATTGAATATTGATGTCACTATATTACACTGAATGCAAACAAACATTTGTGTTTCAAACTTTATATCCTTCATAAAATATGTAATAATGTAACATCTTTAATTCCAGCAATTTTCTAGGTTTATGGGAACAATATTTAAAATCTGTCCTTATGTTTGGGCCTTTGCCCCCACCCCCACAATCTTTTTGGCTTTGTCCAGATTTCTTACAGGTTGAGAGGTATGACAGTCTGTGAAAACGCCAACATAGTACTACCTCACATGCAAAAGATGTGAGTAATTCCAGATTAGAACTATCAATACATCACCCATTTTAGCTTCACTAGTCCACTAAACCACACAGGTCGCCAGACAGAGAAAAGTCATTCATCACACAATGAACAGCATACATATGTACATTGTTATCCTGCATGAAGAGAGACATACAATGTGTGAGCAATATCTATGTTACAGCCCTGAGATTGCCTGGTCCAGTGATATACCATAGCTGATTTTCTGTTAAAGCAGTTATATGGGTACACTGCTGTGCTGGGAGTGGGGGAACATTACCCCATGATCAGCTTGGGTAGACAGTTGTCCAAAGATCATGGGTGCCTATTGTTTAACATCTCCCTTGCCTGATGCCATGACTATTCCAACCATGAGGCCTAGTGAATATTAAGGAACACATACTATTGGACTGGGTATCTGTAGTCCCATGTGGATGTTACATCTGTCCAAATAGCCCACTATATTTCCTTGCATAACAGCAGCAGCTCCATACATGCAATACCATATTATAGTAATCTTACAATTAGTGTGTAGGTTAGATACTTACCTTGTGAATGCAGCAGTTGACAGACCAGTAGTTCTGGGCTGACTCTGTGTGATGCAAGCAGTACACAGCCAATACATAGATAGGTGCTGGTTGTGTGGGTTGCCTGGCATCAGTTATTTTAATATATGTATGTGGGTAGGAGTAAGGTGTCATCCCTGGGGCCATAGGTTGTCTGTGAATGTGCTATGCATTGTCTCTTAGCCAATACCAGTCCATACTGGGCATGCCTACTTCTGCCTACAGGGACATCATCATGGAGGCTCCTCCTTTGAATCCTCCTTGTATGTGTCACTGTGGTGACCTTGGCACTGATGGGGGCTGTGTATCCCTTCCCGACACCGATCCTGCTGCAGCTGTTTCCACAAGATCATATTGTGTAGCATGGCACATACTGTGAACATATGTGCACATGTGGCTGGAGAGTACTGCAGGGCTCCTCCAAACATATTAAAGCACTGGAACCATGACTTCAGCAGCCCAAACACATGCTCTATGATATTTCTAGTTTGTGAGTGTGCCTCATTATGGCGTTCTTCAGTGGGAGTGTGCACATTTATGATGTGTGTCATTATCCATATTTCCAGTACATATCCAGAATCACCCAGTAAATGGCCATGCGGGATGTCCCCTCTAGCTAACATTTGGTACAGCTGTGATGCATGCCAGATATGGCAGTCGTGAAAACTGCCAGGGCTGCCAGCACACACATTCATGATAATGCCCTGGGCATTGCACATGACCTGGTAGTTGATGGAGTGGTATCCCTTGTGGTTGATATAAATTCCACCCTTCTTACCAGGTGGTGCCTTGATGTGTACATGGTTGCAATCTATGGCACCAGGACCTCGGGGTAGTGTTCTACATGGTAGAAGTGTTGCATATTGCTGGCCCTCACCTCAGGGGTGAGGGGAAAATTAATGTGCTCACTGGCATGTGATAACATGGCATCCAGGAAGTGGTGGAGTACCCTAAATGCTGATGCCTGTGAGACCCCCATCAAGTCCCCAGTTGGTCTTTGGATGGCACCTGTGGCTATTATCCTAATGGCTACACATACCTTTGTTTCCACTGGGATAGGTTCCTCTCTGTTGGCTCTGGGTCTCAGTTGAGGGCGGCAGTGCTCAGTGAGTTCTTGTAGTATGTCCCTGTCCACCCTGTAACGCTCTATAGTCTCCAGCTCATGTAGCTCCTGGAAGATTACCCTGGGCCTGAACACTCTTCTCCTTCTCTGCCTAGGTCTATTGTCAGCAGCAGAAGCACTGACTTTAGCATCTAGCACATAGAGATGTAGCAGATCTGCAGCAGCTCCTAGCATTTGTTCAGTTAAAATTCCCAAGTTTGTACTCCAATGGTGCAGAGTATTGGGGAAAAATAAGATTGTAGGGTATGCATATTTTATAGTGCTGTACTGCAGGTGATGCCTGCAGGTTTGGCTACCTATAATGCATTGCACCTGCCTCGTATATTATTAGCATCATTTAATAGTCCTAGTTTAAGTTAAACAAGGGTCAAAACTAATTGATACATCATTGCCTTTTAGATACTCTCAGTAATGTGGTGCGCTATGCAAACGAGCCTCCCATTGGTAAATAAAGTTTAGCAGTCAGTGGACACAGCCCCAGACTTCCACACTCAGTCCAGCGGTGTACCACGCAAACACGTGGAAACATGCACCCCGTATGTAAACAAAGCTTAGAAGTCAGTGCACACACATCGCCAGGCTTCCACACTCAGCATGGCATTGTGCTGGCAAACAGGCACAGCTAAGCTCCAATCAGCTTGGTAGTTATTGGACGCACCCTCTCCCGATGTCAGCTACCTCCTGTGTGGACACCATCATGGTTCTTCACCTAGACGGTGGGGATATATGGATACAGTTACCTCATTATGCTATTCAGTAACTCCATCTCATTTGCATAGGTATCTGTGCTCACAACCTGGAAACAACATGCTTCCAAGCCCTACCACATTCAATGTACCATTGGAGATACTCCACATAGGTTCCTGTAATGCATTTCTGTCTCATAATATTAATTGTGTTATTGCTGTGCAAACATGCCCAGATTATTAAAAAAAAAAAAAACAATTTAACATATTTTCTATAATTTTTGTAACACACAGAGGATAGTTTTGTTCATATATGTGTCTGGTATGCCATTTCTGCCCATTTATCTACATTTTTACAGCCCCTTTTGTCTGTCTACATTCCTGTACATGGAATTTTTCTGTGCACACTGCAGACACTGACATGGGGTCTGCAGGGCTGCCTATCTGCTTGCTGGATCACTCTATCTGCCTCCTTTGCATGAGATTCACCTGCTTATGAGGTGATTTGCATGCCACAGAACCTTTCTGTGTTGGGCCATGTATGTGTGCCACCCAACAGATCGCAAATCTGCTTACTTTCGTGTAAGCAGTGTGGCACAATGTCTACAAGGTAAAAAAGACCATGTAGGCTTTATTAACCCCCCCCCCCCCCACTGTCTAATGACCAGCTGTTTTAAAATTATAGCACTAAATTTTGGCAACCCTCATTCACAGCAGGACTTATGAAAATTACTGCAAAATGGAAGTAATTAATGGAACTACACAATGGCACCAAACAGTTTTACAAAAGGGTCCCCTCAATGACTACACTGAAAAATTTCTTATCAAAACTGCGCACAGTTAAAAAGTTTATAACTCAGCACAGCAATGAACTAGTTATAGGAGTCTGTTTGCATTAAACTGTGTAATAAACATATACTTGTAATACCTAAACTACAGACAACATTAAAATTGCAAATAAAAAAGGAAGATACAGATGCCGGTTTTATAATTAAATGGCAATTGGAGGTTGTAAGGTGCAGATACTACCAAATGCTCAGGATTGTTGCAGTTGTGGTACAACTACTACCATATCTACATCACAAGATCAACATTTCAGAAAGATAAATATCACATGGTCAAGACCATATGATCGACTTTCCAAAATGTCAGACAAGACTAAACAACAAAAATCTGCATTTTTGTAGAAGTGCAAGCCCCCCTGTACTGCCACTGCACATTATATATACCAACTCCAAGATGGCATTACAGTGGAGAAAAGGGTAAATCCCCCTGTCCTCACTGTGACACGATCTGTACACAAAAGCTTTGATTTTCTGGAAAGATGGTCATATGATCTTGACCATATGAAGTTCGACTTTATGGAACTTTGATCCTCTGAAGGGGAGCCCTATTACCACATATCCAGGTACCTCACAGCACCCTTGCAAATGTGGTAATGTCTGAACCGTGCATACTCAAATGTTTTTATCTATCTATCTATCTATCTATCTATCTATCTATCTATCTATCTGTCTATCTATCTATCTATCTATCTATACATGGAGTGTGAGAAAGAGAAATACAGGTATATGGGTATTGATATCGATGAAGGTATAGCGATAGTGACATTGTGATGATTTTAATGTGTCATAAACAGTGGGCCAGATTCTAGAAGACTTTTTGTCAGAGTAAGTGACTTACTTTAACTTTTCCTGTGGCGGGTGTAAGTATACACCAGAGTACATCACTTACACTGAGAGCAAGTATTTTGGAAATGGACCCATTATTTATTGTATTAGAAATTCTGTGTATATACCATATGATATGGTACAGTAAGAACATTGAAGCAGTGTGCATACATAGTTTTACATGGTAATGCTTAGTGCAAATGGACCAGGATATGGAAATCATATGAGAGATATTGTTTAAAGAAGCCCACAATGTCAGATTTTTCCATCTCAACTGAGATGGATTTTGTGCCTAGAATGGAGACTTGAGGTGGGCTACGACCAAAGAGAGCTGTGAAGTTGAGGAATACCAGTGACAAATGTCCCGTGCAGGTACTCAGGGAGTAACCAGAAGACAGCACGTGGCTGGATTTGCAACAGTTTGGACTGAAATGCTGAAAGAGAGGCTCCTGTTTATAGACACTGTCCTAAATCATAACTATATATATAAATATCTATACATATATATATATATATATATATATATATATATATATATATATATATATATATATGGATGTACTTCAAATGTCAAAACACGAGATCATCGAAGACCACATAATTGAGATGAAATAAACAAAAACCCACTTCACTGACAGAGCAGATCAACAACGACCTTCCCAGGGTAAGTAATCAGTCAACCAACGACACACAAAACCTAAACTGCCCTATTCTGAATCTACTCAGGTGAGGGGATATGCTCCCCACACCCCCAGTGTGGGGGGCTGTGTCCCCCTCACCACCTCTAACTAAGTATACCTACTCCAAGATTGCACTACAGTTGGGAAAAGGGCAAAATTCAGCTTCATGGCCAAAAGGTTGCTTCCCCTGAGAAGATGTTTATTTACCCAGCCTGTCAATGAAGTGGGTTTTCGTTTATTTTGTCTTGATGATGTGGCCTTCAATGATGCTGAGTTTCTATATTCTCAAGTAGAGCCACATATACACACACACACACACACACACACACACACACACACACACACACACACACACACACACACACATACCACACACTTCCTTTGTTATTCAGACTGCTTCATCATAACATTTAATTTATCCTCATGTGTCATTTTATATTAATTGTTTATTTGAAAAGCTGTTCCAGTTCATACTATATTATGTGCAAAGTCTTATGCTATGCTATGCTGCTCATTTTGGTAGTGACAGTTCAAGCAGTGACAGTTCAAACTAAGATCCTGTGACTGATTTCAAGATTATATTATGCACACCAAACCCTGCTGCATTTCTTCATGATGTGATGCAAGACGTGTATTGGTAATACTTCTTTCCTGACATTTTTACTTCTTTTTTTTAATCAAATATTTTTATCAAAGTAAGAAAATGATCATTTTAACAATAATATGAACATCATGGATACAATTTTCAAACATAAAAGAACAATCAAAAAGACACACTACAACTATATACACTATTTACAGAGGCCCAAAATTGGTAAAATTATAAAAGAATAGAAAAAAGTTTGCATAATAAACATCAGATAATTCAGAGTTCTTTACAAAAAGTTTCAAAGAGAAAAGAAGCCTTTATCCATGGATTATTATCAAAATTTCTTGGATTTATTCTCACTTCTTTCATTTTGGTTTCTCTGGAAATCACTTCTTCAAGGAGGGTCAGAAAATTTTTCATAGTTGGAGAGGTAGTGGACTTCCGTTTTCTTGTTATTTACTTTCTAGCAATCACTAGTAATGACCATAACAGGTATGAGCTTACATTGCTCATTACAAAACCTTCATTTACATTAAGGAATATCATTGATTTAGTTAGAGAAAAATTATCTGTAAATAATGCTTTAAAAAACTCCAATATTATCCCAAAACTATTTCAAGCAGAACATTCATAAAAAAAGTGGATTCAATCTGCTTTACATGGGGAAAAACATCTCCAGCAAATAATGGTGTCAGTTTTATTAAATTATGCAACCCTCTCAGGAGTTAAAAAGTTTCTATGCAGGACCCTCCACATACAAATACTCCAATACTGTCCCCAGGATGTTAATTTTATAGAGGATAATAATTTGTATTTCTCAAGTGAAGTATAATTGAGAGAGAAACCCTTAGTTATTGAGTTCCAGTATTTATTTGTTAATGTAGTTTTATATCTTGTTAGTATACCATACAGTTTGGAAATTTTATTGTTAAAGTTAAAACTATTAAGCGCTAACTAATATCCTCTCCCATTACACCCCCAATAGAACTCTCAGATCCAAGCATCAAAACCTAATTGCTATCCCCAAACCCAAAAGTACAGCAGGCCAACTTCTCCTCGCTGTCTCTCTAGGCAAAAAATGAAGTTCTATTCCTCCCTCTCTAAGAACCATCCCAAACTTAGAAAACTTCAAAACTCAGCTTGCCAGACACCTGGCCACAAAATGGAAATGCAATTGCCACCATCCAACCTAATCTTCCTTAGTCCATTCCCCTGGGGGTGTTTTCCCATTCTGGGTCCTAAGCCATAAACAACTCTCCTTCAGCTATTCTCCTGGGGGTTTTCTCCCTCTCAAGTTCCTAAGACCTCAATAACTCTCCTTGTGCTATGCTCCCACGAGCAGTTTCTAAGCTCTCCCTTCTCCATTAGCTATCAATAACTATCAATACAATAACAATAGCCATCGATAACCTCAATAACTCTCCTTCAGCTATGCTCCCACGAGTATTTTCTAAGCTCTCCCTTCTCCGTTAGCTATCAATAACTATCAATACAATAATAATAGCTATTGATAACCTCAATAACTCTCCTTTTGCTATGCTCCAACGAGTATTTTCTAAGTTCTCCCTTCTCTATTAGCTATCAGTAACTATCAATGCAATAACAATCGCAATCGATAACCTCAATAATTCTCCTTCAGCTATGCTCCCATGAGCATTTTCTAAGCTCTCCCTTCTCCATTAGCTATCAATAACTATCAATACAATAACAATAGCTATCGATAACCTCAATAACTCTCCTCCAGCTATGCTCCCATGAGTATTTTCTAAGCTCTCCCTTCTCTATTAGCTATCAATAACTATCAATACAATAACAATAGCTATCGATAACCTCAATAACTCTCCTTCAGTTATGCTCCCACAAGCATTTTCTTAGCTCTCCTTTCTCTATTATCTGCTTATTTCTTATGGTTCAACATTGTAAATATTGTATGTAGCTTTCCATTACTAATTTATTTTCTGAAATTGTGCATCTATAGTGTATCCTCATTTTACTTAAAAGTATGTATATAAAACATCTTCTCACCTAATATCTGAGTGTGCACACTAAAGAAAATGTATAAACAATAAGTCCACACTTAGTGCTTTTCTGTTATTATGCATATTTTCAAGGTACTTACTTGTAACTGTTTCCATATTAGGTAAGACTGACATCCGTGTATTTCTGTACCTTATCTGTATTATGTATTTTGGAGCTTTTCTCCCCGGCCTCCACTGAAAACGGGTCACTCTGACCCAGTGGACTTCCCCGGTAATCAAACTGGAAATAAATAAAATAAATAAATAAATAAAATAATTGTACAATAAATCAAATATATAACAGATTAAAGGTGGTTGATCTTTATAGAAAGAGTTACTAATAATTCTACTTAGAACCTTTGAATAATTCACTATAATTTGTAATAGTAAACATTTCTACTTCTAATGCCTTTGAAGTTCATTTAAAGATGGAACATGATACAGAGACACAATATTCATAAAGAATGTTAAATTAAAGTAAAAAAAAAAAAAAAGAGTATCAGCCAGATTCAATAAAGCCAACATGGTCCATTTACACCTTGTGTGCATCGCACCATGACGTGCACATGATAGTGCACCATTTTAGATTCAGTAAGTGGCTCTACATGGTGTGTAGAGACACGCATAGCCACGCAAACAAGGTCAGCACTGTAGAATTCAAATTACAGCATAAGCAGCTGAATTGTATGCTAATCAACCAATCCAAGATGGAGGAGCTATTCAACAAGGTATAAAGCAACAATGTAGACTCAGTACTGGTTTTTCCTGTGAATTCCAAAACCTATTGGAATACACCCATAGAAAGGAGTCGACACTGAAAGATTGTTAGGGGCTGCTGTTGCTTTAATTCATGTGTGTGTGCAATAGGCTGAAGTCTATGCTGCTGCTAATAGACCAAGGCCAAGAAGGACAAGAGTTTTCAGACCCTGGGTAACTTATCCCAAACTACATGATGTGAGAATTGTAGAGTGCTACAGTGTGGATAGAGACACACTACAAGAACTCTGCAACCTCTGTTGTCCTAAACTCAGAGCCAGGGCAAACTGAGAGTAACCCATCCCAATGGAGACAAAGGTATGTGTAACACCTAGAATCTTAGCTAAAGGTACCTTTCAAAGTCCAACAGGGGACATGCTGGAAGTGTCGCAGGCATCATCACTCAGGATCCTCCAGCAATTCGTTAAAGGCATGCTCCAACATACCAGTGCCACATATATTTTCCTCACACTCCTGAGGATAGGGCCAGAATTATGCAGGAGTTCTATGCTGAAGCACACTACCCTGAAGTACTGAGTGCCATGGATTGTACACATGTAGAAATTAAGGCACCTACCAGGGAACAGGAAAGCCTCTACATTAATAGAAAGGGCTTTCACTATATAAACTGCCAAGTCATGTGTATTGCCAAGGGAATCATCTTGAACAAGTGTACAGGCAACCCTGGCAGTTACCACAACTCACATATCTGGAACACCATCCAGCTGTATCAGATGTTCACTAGGGAGATATCCCACAGAGTCATTTACTGGGGGATGCAGGATATGCACTGGAACCATGGCTGATGACACATATCAGAAATGCACAGATACCAAGTGAAGAATGCTATAATCAGGCGCACGCTTAAATTAGAAATATCATAGAATGTGTGTTTGGATTGCTGAAGTTGTGGTTCCAGTGCCTAGATACATCTGAGAAAGCCATGTAGTACAATCCACAAACATGTACAGAAATATTCATCATCTGTGCCATGCTTCACAACATCATCCTGAAAAATCAGCTTCAGCTGGATCAACAAGTGGAAGGGTCACACATCCCATCACCAATGCCAAGGTCACCACAGCCACATGCAGATGAGGAGTCAGAATGGGAACCAACAGCTGCTATGGTATAGGCAGATGTAGACATGCTCAATATGCCCTTGCAATGGCTAAGAGACAACTCATAGCACACTCACTCATCACCTAAGGGCCTAAAACCTTCCTCCTATGCACATACATATAGTGACATTGATGCCAGGCAGCTCTCGCAACCTTTACATATAGTAAAATTGATACGAGTTAGCTCTCACAACCTTTACCTCTCCATGTATTGGCTGTGTACTGCTTGCATCAGACAGAGTCAACCCTGAACTAAAATTGTTGCAACTGCTGCATTTACAAGATAAGTATTGAACCTGGAGTGTATTGTGTAATAATATGAATGACTGACATATCCTTGCATTTTGTAACTTGGTAGTGTAAGCAAGTAAAAGGTGGGTGATTTGTACAGAAATGACCTTAACATATGACAGCAGAGACTTAATTGGCTTATATGTGCCCATTATTAAGTAGTAAGCCTCAAACTTCTAAGATTCACACGGTTATACCTCTCAAACGTAGTGATGGTCACTGCATTCCCTCTGTTTAGCAGCATATGTTCGCACTGGAAAATCATTAAAGAGAGACATTATACAGTAATGATACACACTTCAGTTTCAGACTTCACAATCCTCACAAGATCATTAATGATAAAGATGGAAAATTTTGGTGCTATCAAATGGTTAAGACAAATATAAGTCAAAGTTACAATTACCAGTTCAACATCACAAATGAGGATATACTAAGAACAAAGTCAGCTATGCACCCTAAGCATCAGACACAAAGCTTATGCACCCCTGAATCCAAAAGATACAAAACAAGGATATGGCATAATAATCATCACTTGCACAGGATGCTGGGGGGGTGAAGCCTAGGCTGACACAAAAGGTCGGTGAGTGCATATGAGTAAGAAAGAGAAGCAGGCAGACATTTGGATAAACCAACAAATGACCACTGACACAAAATGAGTTTTAAGCTACACATCAGAACCATGTAACTATTATGTATGTGTGTCTGTAGGGGTCCTCCAGATGAAACTGGTGTGTGAGTGTCTGAAAACCACAAACAAGCTCTGTGCTAGCTCTATGTCTTGGTATGTCAGGCAGATGTGAGCCATGAATGGTAGAAGTAGCATTCATCATTGTTGTTTCTGACCACAAGACACTGGCTCTGCCAGGAGATTTACTGGCATGTCCATGCCCACAGTCAGATGCACTGCTGCTACCTGAAAGTGACTGATGTCTGCTGAATGAGCTCCCCTCACCAGAATGCTCAGGAGCATAAACCAACGACCTGCTACATCGAGGTGTGGACAGCTCACCCACTGATGGAGCAGTGGAAAAATTGCCAATATGGCAGCATGATCAGGCATGGCCATGTTGGCTAACATCAGATGATGTTGTTGACCTACACCCACAAGAATGATGCCCCCTTCCCACTAGACGTTCCATCATAGACACTGCTCATTCTGACATGCCATTCATCCAAACCATTGAATCAGCAACATGGTGGAAGCAGTTACACATGTCAACCCATGCCACATCTACAACCTTAAGCATTTATCTTGAGCACCTATGGGAATGTGCCTGTGCCTCCATGATGTCCCTAAACATATGTTGGCTGACACAGGAAGAGACACCTGGATCAGTTGGAGGATGGGCAGCATGCCACTTCTGAGCACCACTAACAACCCACCTGCATGGCACCTCACCCCACTTTGGCTATGACCAGAATTAACAGGCACTGAAGCTTCAGTAACCATACGTTTCTGATGAATTTTCTCACACCACCTGTCCAATATCTGTGGACTCACTGGACTAAGTATACGTACACCTACTGGCTGTGTCCGATGGAATTACAGGGATGGCTATATGTCAGTGTTACATTCAACCTCTGTGCCCTGTGACAGTGCCTCTGTTTGGCCAAGATCATCACCAGAGTCTGCTGATACTCTGACATCAGGTGGTAGAAGTCTCACACTTCCACTGTCAGGATCACCTGTGATAATAAGCAACAAACACAGGAAAAATTAATACCTAAACTACTATACTCCAATATATCTGATATATGCTAACAAAATAATAGTGCTACCACTGTTAGACAGTACATCAACACACACAAATCAATACATACAGCAGTCCTGACATCAACATCACACACTGAAATATTTATTTGAATTGCTTATCAGTACTGACACAAAGATATTTTGCTTACCATCTGCAGATGATGGTATCTTCTGCATGCCAGATGGTCCTGGAAGAAATTAAGCAAAAGGCAAGGATAACATCATCACAATCAACAGCAAAACAGGGGGTAATACATTAACCCTTTTGTATGTCCATTAACTATACTTTCAACAAGAACTGGGATGACAAATACAACCTAATCTAATCAATCAGAATGTGTTGTTAACTGCAGTGATCTTCTATCCCCCCCAAAAATCTTGTGAAATGGACGTAATGTATTGAATTAAATTGTATTACTATACAACAGTATTCAACAATTGAGATACAAAAGCCTACCTGGAAGCTCATCCTCGAACATGCCTATTGTCCGTGAAACAGTCGCACCAATGTTTAAGACATACTGTTCTGCACTTTCCTGGGAGCTGTCTGGATCCCTGACAGTGGACAGGAACTCTTCATCTGATGTTAATTGTGGCTCTGTAGAAGGCTTTCCCCAGTACCCATCTGATCATGGCCAACGGCAGCTGCTCTCCTCTGTGCAGATGAGATCATGTCAGTAGCCTTATGGTGCACCTACAGGTCCTGCTATGACCACTCACAGCATTAACATTGTTGACAGTATGCTGTCAAATCTACACTCTGCGTGGCATATCTCTTTATCCCCTTTCAAGCAGGAAGGCACCATGTCACCTAAAAGCATCAACAATGATCAGATTCTCAGCATCAGGGAAGGGTGGTCTTCAAGGATTTAGATGCATGGGTGTCATAGTCCTAGGTGGCCTAGAAGACAACAGAAGGATAATACACATAAGTATCACATAGCTGCCATTTAACTATTTCCAGATAAAAACAGAAAAGGTAGCATTTCAGCATTACCCACCCAAGAAACATAAAACAGTCTGCAGATTTGAAATATGAACAACAGGCTGGATGCAAAAAAGGAGAGTTACAATAGTAACATATTCTAGTTTGTGACATAACAGAAATGCAGATTTGCCCCCTGAAAAAGAACAGGTAAATGACTCATTTTGCTAACAAACTATCTTTGAAATGCTAAAAGTGCTATCAAATGAACTGTCCTGAAACATGTCTACAGATTTAACACATTTTAAGGTATTGTCAGTCATGTATACCTGTGAAATGCCCCAAAAATACGCCCATGGCTTCAGTACACTTCTAACAAATACACACACATAAAAGTGCAAAAGCCTTTCTACAGACTTTTCTTAATTACATATGCAGTATGTAGTTGATAAAACACAAGAATACCTTCTCAAGTTCAGTAATTCTCTGTGCAGATATATCCCATAGTAATATCCTCTTTTCTGTGTTCTCCACATAAACAAGTCTCCTCACATTCAGTTTCCATAGCTACATGGTTGCCTTTTTATGGTGTAGATTCAGAGCTGTTAGCACAGTGAAGATGCAAATCAGATGTAAACTCCTTAACTTTGCTGAATCTGAAATACTTGGTTCCATGTCACAGATGTAAACATAGTGCAGCCACTGCCTCATTGCTTGTTTTTAATGGATTGTAACTGTGAATGATTTCTGTTTGGGAGAAGGAAAACACAAAACCAGTGCAGGCTGCCCTATATCCAGTGGGTGTGCAAGGTTAGATTTACAAAGTGCTTGATGTAAGGTTAGAAATGTAAGTAAGCAGCAAACATTTCACAGATTCTGCTCATTAATGCCCAACCATCCCCCTCATTTGTTGGAAATTGCATATGACATCACTGCCATTTAATATCCTCATGCATTTTAAGGCCAATGATAGAGAATGGCTTACAGATTGGATGTCTCAGATTACTGGTAAGATAAGAGAAGAATGGCCAACTAACACAGAGAGGTAAGACAGGGCTATATTTTTGCAAGACATAGTCATAACTGGTTGTGTGATGACTTAGTGCATTAGATCAAAAAATAATAAATGCACAAATAACAGTTGTATGGTTTCATATTACTGTAGATGATGTTGCAGTTGGTTGTACATAGAATGATTTCAGTTCCTTGCTGCAAAGCTGTTTGTGTGGCAAAGAAAGAAAAGGCACCCTTACAGTCTTCTGAAGGTTCATTGGTGTGACAGTAGAAATCTAGACATCTGCAGAAATATCTTATGAGTACCAACATTTCTAGTGTGTATGTCATAGATTGTTTTTCCTCATTTCAACTACTTGTCTTTTTTTTTTCTGTTTTTTTTTTTTTTTTTTTGGAGGGGGGGCAGTGTTTGCAGAAATGTGCCACTTAGAGCAATCATGGAAAAAGGAGGAAAATGGCTGTCAGGGTTGGCTGTGCTTATTTATCTCATTTGCACAAACTACAGCAGTGTGCATACTATACTACAGGCACACCCAGGTACCAGACAGAACACCTGTAGAACACCTGCAAAGGGTTCCTGTCAGAAGAATGAAGACGCATTATGTTGTACTGTAAATGTTGAAAACGCAAAATGATGAAGCAGCTTTTAAGCAAATTCTTTCCCTGGAAAGAAGTCTCTTGGCCTCTTCCATCACTTTGCCATTTTCGGCACTGTAGTGAAATCTCGGAGTTGGTATATTTAAGTAGGGGGGTGGTGTTTTTTTTTTTTTTTTTGGGAACAGCAAATTTTTTCCTGGGAAAATATTCACTGTTCTGGCTGTTTGCTCTTTTTTGTTTTCATTCTTTTATGGTCAATATAACAGCGTTCAATCTTTTGATCATTCACTGTTATAACATAGACCCCCTGCAAACAGGGTGTTTGTAAAAGGGCAAATGGCAAAAACAAAATATTGTTGCAATTTCTGTATTTCATCATGTAACTGTGCTAAGTAAAGTTGTGCACTGGTTAGCAAGGTTTATCAGCAGCTGCAGCCATTGAACACCTGCAGACAGGACTCAGACAGTCATTAATTGAAACCTGATACATTCAGTTAATTCTGTTGTTCACCACCACACCTGCTATTCAGAGTTGTGCATCACTTAACTCAAAGACTTTAAGAATGATCAATATATTATGGAATGCCATGTAAGTAGTCCTGTGGCAGCAAGTGTAAGTGTAGGGATGGAGTAGAGATGGTCCAGGGTTTTAGTACAGGGTGTACAACCTTTTTTTACTGTTGTGCCAGTGCAGTTTATAGCAATGAACTGAAAATTAGACAAGTGTTATTTAAACAGTCTTGTGGCAACAGGTGTAAGTATATGACTACCACACACATGGTTCTAGTACAGGATATTCCATACACTTGTACTGTTTTTCCACTACCCATTATATTCATTCTCACTTATAACACTTTAGATAGTGGAGGTGATATGAATTATATGTATGAGGGATGAGACACCATTATTGTGTTTTCAGATGTTCAACTGAGGGTATACTGTGTTCTACTTTTCTATAAGTATAATTCTGCTATCTGGACTTGCATGGCCTTCACAATTACCTAAGACACATACACAGCTAGATCTATAGCCAATAACTTTGTCAGATCACACACATACATGTTTAATAGCTCAAACTGTCACCTGTATTTATCTATAATTCATGGGTATGTCTGACCAGCACTTCTTCTGCGACAAAGATGAAAAATCAACTTTGTGGAAGAAAATGTTTTGTCCCTTATGCCTAGGTTTGAATCCCATAGTGTAAAAATACATTTTCTCAGTGTATAAAGGTAAAAACAAATGTGTCAGGTCATTACATTTATGCCCCAAGTGCATGCCTACAAACCTAACTCACCTAACAGTTACCTTCTAATTTCCAATATATATTTCCAAGCTACATCACTAGGCACCCCTCAAACTAAGAAAGTGTCAGATTAACATTCCAATTTAAATTATTTAATTCCTCCCTGCTTGACACTGCTGAGCTCTGCTTAATATTGTGCAAACATGGTTGACATCATTGCTCGGGTTTGTGTACTACCAATTAATGCAATAACTGTAATTGGTGGGAAAGTATCAGTTTCCATTGTTCTAGTTCATCTGGTAGACATAGCTGACATTAGAGAGGAACGAGCACAGAGGTGGGGTGTCCAGGAGTCCAAGATATTTATTGGACTCCTGGTAAAGCACCACAGCCAAAGGCTTAGGCATGGGGACTATTTTGCCTCCTAGTACAAGTCTGAGGTGTGGAAAAGTTTGGACCAGTCTGTATATAGTGCTACTTGCATCGCACACACTGGAGAGCAATGTAGACATCATTTTAGTGACCTACACAGGAGAAAAAGGGATACTCTCAACTGTTAGTTGGAAGAATTTAAGACTGCAGACATCCCACAGCTGTGTCAATATGACAATAAGAGAGTACTTGTAAGACTTATAAAGCTAAATATAGACAAGCTAGTATGCATAATGCTCTTCTGTTCTTTTCTGTTCTTTTCCCAGCTCCAAATGAATGTGAGTTCAATTGGCAGGCTTATGTTGCTCGATTGTAGGGACAGAGGGAAGCAAGTGGTATGTATGTAGCAGAAGAGAAGTGTTATTGTATCACTAAAAGTTAAAGATAGCTTTTTTGGTCTTTTATATAGTTGTGTCAAATTGAGCATGCATATCCCAACTGTAAAAACAAGTATGCATGCAGTACTCTGTAGCACAAACCAATTGTAGGAGTCCAATATTAGACTTTGGTCAGAGGTTGTGGGTTCAAATAGTACAATTCACAATTATACAATACTTTTATTTCTTCAATAATATTTGCACTAAATTAAAAACTCTATACCAGTGGAACAAAGACCCTGCTGTAATCTGTATAGTTGGAGCACACGTATGTGCACTATATGCACATTTCAATGATTACTTTCAGCAATCCGTAGTATAGTATGTATCTGTTAGGATGAATATTTAAATGTAATACTTCAGATAAAATAGTTATATAATTGTATTAATGGACTGTATGTCACATATGATGATACTAATTTTCTCTCTTTCTTTCTCTCAACCCAGTACTTATCTCTCTTTTTTTTATTTTCTATTATGTGTCATCAAAATATTTCCATGTCATCCATGTGTACCACATCACCAAATGCTATGCAGCAGAGTGAGGTAGGCCACCCCCAATAAATCAGCTTGCCCCCAATCCACCAGCTCCAGAACTGATGTCCAGCACATTTGGAAGCCAACCTGGTAGCACTGCCTCTGCAGCTCCTGCACTATCTGTGCTCTCAAGTAGTACTGCCATAGAAGATGGTTCAGTGGTACCTTCTGGGAGCTGTGGTGGACATGACGATTTCATCACTACCAGGGTGTTGCCAAGGATGGTGAGTAGGGTTTTGTGCTGCACCACTGGTGCACTCCAAAGCTGGATGCAGAGGCTGATCTCCCTCATGGTTCATTGGAGGAGAAGGCATCAAGCACTCCAGCCACAAACAAAGTAAGGAGACAGTGATGACAGTGCAGTGGGTGAGGACTCAATTCTCACTGTCTCAAAGCTTGATGCCCATGAGACTGTGTTGTCTCCTCCCTCACCCCAATCATGGTGTCCCCCAAACTTTTGTGTCCATCACCATCAATGTCTCTTGTCTTGTTTGTCTTGCATGTTTACATTTGCTTCCTCAACTTCCCAACTTACCTAACCCAGACATGCCCACGTCCCTTACCCAGCCGTCCTCGCTTAATGAATCAAAAAAAAAAAAAGAACAAAGAGGGGCTCGTGTAGTGGTCACTCCGACTACTAGAAAAGACATACAAAGTGAAGTGAAATGTAGTAGCTTTTATTGGGCAGAAAATCTTAAAATCAAAAACAGTAAGTGCGTTCATCCCAATTCCTTTCCGGGACTTTTTCAAAACTGTTACCAAAATCATCAAAATCAATGTAACTACTCCAATTAATTAATAATGTGACCCCATACAAACAATTGTTAAAATAAGATAAAATATAGTACATTTCAGTACCAGAGAGGAACATCCTATAAAACTCTTGCAATAGAAAATAATAAATAATAAATAACTATTATACAATAAATAAATGCTTTCTCATAGTTGCCCGAGTATAAAAATAATCTCAGCAAGAAACTTAACATCCAGGTATAAAAATAAATAGAGTCTTAAAAATTGAAAATCATAACAAAGTATGTGCCTATAAACCCAAAGCTCTCTTTTTCAAAATAGGGGCCACTGAAATATTGTCATTAATACCAGGGAGCATTGTGGCATTTAGTCTTAATTGTCACTGTAATTCACTCCTCTCTATTTTATTCTCCCAACATCCACCCCTGTGGTATCTACTAATCAACTCCATGATCCCATATAATAATTTTGTATAGTTTAGACACATTAAAGTATGCTTGTACAAAACACTATTCAAATTATTATTCTCAGTAGCATACATATGCCCACAGATGCATTTGCATAATGGTCTCTCGGTTTTCCCTAAATAAAAATTGCTACATCCCTGACAGATTGGTACATGAACCAGTCCTCTTCTGGTGCAATTCCCCCCTGTTAATCTAATTTGTTGAGGTGGGTTACCTATGATCACACTCTATTCTTTCAAAATATATTTACAAACAATACATGCTTCACATTTTTTAGTTCCCTTCCTCTTGGTGTTCAAGGTTGAAATAGGGTGCTCCAGCAGGTGTTTAATATTTTGCCCCATTTTATATACAAAAAAAAGGTTTATCTTCTAGCACTTTAACTAGGTCACTGTTACTGTTAAAAATAATCCAATTCTTGAGTATAATATCTTTATCTTCCTTCCAAAAGACCCCCTACTGAATCACCTTAGATTTGAAAAATGTGTCACCAGTTTCATTGGGGGTATAGTTCATGATCTCCAAGTAACTACCTAATAATGGTTTGTATCTGGAACCCCAACCCTCTAAGACCTCTACACCTATGTTAAATACCCATTCTTAAGGATATCCTCTATCCTGAAACATCTCCATTAAATTAGTAAGTTCCAACCTAAAATGAAAGACATCTGAACACATCCTTGCAGCACATATCATTTGTTCATTTGTCCTCTCACAATGCTCCTTGGTTTCCTGTAAATTTTTGAAAAAAAGCAATGTTTAATATAGTCTTTATAAATTGTCACATATATAATTAATTAATACTGTCCTTAGAATAGGCATATGTAAATTTTAAAAAAAGAACTAAAATTGTTAATGTAGTGAAGAAAATCCTCTGTTACATTTTTATTACCTTTCCAAAAAATAAAGATGTCATCCAAATAATGTAAGTAAAGGAATCATTGTATGTTGTAAATTGAATTGGCTATATTTTTCCTCTCCCATGAAAACATAACTAGGTTGGCATACACTGGTGCACAACTGAAGCGCATCTCAACCCTCTAACTTGTCTGAAGAATTTGTCATCAAATGTAATAAAATTGTTGAATAGTCCCAAGACTGGAAAAAGACTGCAAAAACTCCCTTATCAGCCTCAACAAAACATTGAGATCCCTCATGAAATCCTCTAAAGTTAAACCACAAGGCCTTCTATAGTTATATAAAGAATCTCCACGGCAATACCCAAATTTGCTCTGAGCTACTACACAATGGTACTTCCTATACCGAGCTAACAGATAATGCCAATATACAGGCCGACAGATTCAGTGCCAACTTTACCCCTCTCACCCCCTCCAAAGGACCAATCATAATACCAGTAGATTGCAAGGCACCCAGCATTACTGCTGCACAGGTTAAAACAGAACTGTCCAAGGCCAAGAATACAGCTTCTATGGGATCTGACAATATCCCTGGTTGTGTTCTACATGAACTACAGAGTGAACTGGCACCTCACCTGTGTGCCCTGTTCAATCACAGCCTCAACGCAGGCATTGTCCCTGCTGAATAGCACCCTACTACAGTCATCCCTCTCCATAAAGGAGGAGTGACTACAGAGCCTGGGAACTATTGCCCCATTAGCTTGACGAGCCTGATATGCAAAGCTATGGAATGCATCATCATGGACCTAATAAACAAGGATATAAGGAATCTCTAAACTCTGGATCCCATACAGTTTGGTATTGTGATGGGTAGATCATGCCTGCTAAACCTGGTTGACTTCTATGAGTTAGTCACCAGAGCTGTGGATGAAGGCGAGGTGGTTCATACACCCTACTTTGATCTGGCCAAGACCTTTGATACCATTCTCCACTCAGGAATCATAGAAAAACTCACTAAGCTAGGCATCAATCCCTATTTCACTAGGTGGGTTGCGAACTGGCGCACAGATAGAACCCACAGTGTGAAAGTAGCTGACTCCAAGTCAGACTGCTGACCAGTCATGAGTGGAGTCCCAGAGGGTTCGGTCCTGAGTCCTCTCCTGTTTGGTATCTACGTCTCTGAAGTCCAGACCAATACAAAGGCACTCTGGCTAACAAAGTTTGCAGATGATTGCAAGTTGCAAGTTGGAAGCTATTATTTACCTCCCCAAGTGATGCTGAGTTCCTACAGAAAGGCCTCACTGAGACCAATGACTGGTGTCAACACCATGGCCTTAAGCTCAGTGCCAAAAATGTTTTGGCATCCCCTTTGGGAAAAACCTGGTTCCCATGAATTACCACATCAATGGTAGTCCACTGAACACAGAAGGCATTATAAGAGATCTTGGAACACAGGTTGATAGCAACCTCTCCTTTGACCACCACATTGCCACTGTGGTCAGAAAGTCCTTCTATGTGGCACATTTCATTACTAAGGGTTTTGCATCCAGGAAGAAAGAGGTCATTATCTCCCTCTACACTTCCCTCATTGGGACAATCATCAAGTACAATGCTCCAATTGGCATGCACCTCACTAGACACCTGCAACAACTGGAGAGCCTGCAAAAGTACCTCACAAAGAGGATACTATATGGACAGACTCAAAAAACTCCAATTATTCTCTGTCTCATATCTCCTACTTAGAGGCAATCTCTGCTTGACTTACAAAGCCATGTCTGACCCAGCTGTGTTAGAAATGCTGCTTCTAAAGAAATCCCAGTCCCTCCGCACCACATGCTCCAGAGACCTCAACCTCATTACCACAATCAACAGAACATGCTGGAGGGACAGGTTCAAAACCCAGAGACTGCCCATGTCATTGAATATACTTCCCATACATGTCAAACAGAGCACCTCACTGAAGCTCTTCAAGAGAAATCTTGATGAGTGGATGGGAAATAGAAAATTCACCCCCGGGATTACTCCAGTGGCTAAACTCGACAGAGGCACTAGGAACTAAGGTCAGGTGGCACAATGCCAGGGTAATCCTATGGGCTAGGCTTGTTAAGGCTCCAGGGCCTTTAGCCGTATACACACCTATGAACCTATGAACCTATGACTTCCATAACCTCCATTGTAAAGTTTATCAAAATACTGTTGAGACAGGTTAATTCTACAATATCTTCATGGGATAGTTATGACCCCTCATTATGTGGCATTAAGGAAAAAAATCTACCACATTGATAGTGGAGAAACTGCAAGTGTTAGTATAATATTCCTGTTTAATTTTGGACAAAATGTCCCATGAATCTGTCAGAAGGTATGCATTAGTGAGTAATGCATCCTTCAATAACCTATCCACAAAAACCTGCAATGGGTAGGTGGACTGTTATGAGCAGCCACTATCACCCAGTAAGGGGAGTTATTGATGGTTTTGTGCACTTTAGGAATACTGAACACTGTAGGAATTAGGGTGTGATCATTTCTCAAAAAACAATTTTTTTTCATTGCTTACCCCTTGCAATAAAGTCTTCCAAATACAGCTGTAACTGCCTATATGCAATGTTGATTTCATTTTTTGATACAACTTCATATGTATCTGTGTCATGCAACAGTGTACTCATATGAAGATTGTAATCATTCTTATCTGGCTTCATAATCTTGAGTGTGTCATTAGCCCTCAATTCCTTTAACAAGGCTGCCTCCTCCTTAGTGATGTTAGAACATCTATATTTGTGGTAGTGGGATGCTTTGCAAATTTCTTGTGTGAAAAACCTTCTCAAAACCAGAAATGGTGGTGTGTAGTGGACAGATGATTGTACTTTTTCTTCTAAACCCTCTACTAGGTCTGACAAGATCTGCCTTGTGATCTTTAAAGAACATTCGGAAGTTAAGCTTCCTGGTAAACAATTTCAATTCAGTGAGGACTTCTGTAACATCAGACTTCCAAGAAGGAACAAATTTAAAACCTTTTCTAAAAAGTGAAAAGTGTGTTGAAGATATCCTCAAATCAGTGTAGTTAAATATATTGAAACCATCTAAGCTTAACATCTTACCCCCAAAGGCTGAAATAATTTTAGCTTCTTCATTCTTTTCTGTTAATAATTGCTCTGGCTGTTATTCCTCTAGAACTGTCTTTATCCCCTGTTTAATGACCTTTTGGGGAGAGAGGGTATAGTAAAAAATTCTGTTTCCTATTTTTATTGAATATCCTTTCAGACCTTCATAAGGGTGGAATTCCTGTGCAAAAACCTCATCCACATCCCTGTTTTGGTACACTGGACTATAAGTTTGACTGTTGTTAAAATGAGGGTGTAGTACTTGTTCTGTGTTACCAGTGTTATCCCCTCCCGTCACTGTACTATGGTAGCTATTGTTATGAAACGTCCCCCCATTCCTATGTAAATTGGGATAAACTTTAGGGAGGGGATTTGCTATTTTCTGCTTATTATCTGTTTCTTTCCTATTAAGCTTTTTTTTTGCTTACATGCAAGGTTAACCTTCACTTGTTCTTCTACTTTATCAAAAATACCATCAAAGTTAGACGTATTTAGTAAATTCTACATGTGTAAGTATATCATTGTTTGAACAATTGACTTCTTCCAAGTTATTAATTTTACTGTTATTCAGTCTGATTATGAATTGTAACACTTCGATGCCATATCTGTCAAACATAGCTAACAACTCGTCCAGTTTGTTCTGCCTGACAGTGACTCTGCTAGGGAATTTATACATGCTAGCCCCTACGAGACTCTCCTCACTTTAATACATTCATTAAGGTAAGCATTGTCACATTGTAAGTTATGTACCTTACTAAGCTTGGCCTCAAGTTTGTTGAGCTTAGACTGCAAGTCAACTGCTTTGTAATGCCATTCCATTCCAGCAAATTTAAACTACTTATTGTGCCAGTTCTCAAAACATGAAACATGGTAACCAGGATCAGCTCCATTACCTCTATTTTGTCCATATGGTATAGAATCCACTACAGTCATGCTCAAATGAGAAGAAGTAATTCTCTGGCTCTCATTACTGATAGGAGCCTTGGGTCTCATGGGCGGAATATGTTGTAACCCTGCCACCAGGATAGCTTGGAGCTGCAGTTTATCAAGGGAACTTTAAAGATGACTGCATTGTGAAATAAGCAATTTAATCAATTGAGTAAGATTTCCTTCATCCGTTGATTATAGATGATCATATCCATCTTATGAAACCGGAGCAGGATTGCTATCATTTGGCAAAAAATACACATTGGGGTGTATCTGTATTGAGGAAAGAACTCACACCAAATAGTACTGTTGATTTGTTCAAATAAAATGAATTTGCAGATAGTCAATCTGCCAATGTGATCACTGCCACACTGAAAAAATACTAGTAACTAAAATAGATTGCGTGTCCATGGAGCCACTAAAACAACCAGAAATGAAGAGAGGCTCACACAGTGGTCACTCTGACTACTAGGAAAGTACATACAAAGTGTAGTGAACCATAGTAGCTTTTATTGAGAGTAAAATCTTAAAATCAAAAACAGTAAAAACTTTCATCCATATTCCTTTCCAGGACATCTTCAAAACTGTTACCAAAACCATCAAAATCAATTTAAATACTCCACTTAATTAATCACATGAGCCCATACCAACAATTGTTAAGATAAAATATAGGAAATTTCAATATCAGACGGGAACATCATATAACACTTGAAATAGAAAATAATAAATAATATATAAACATCATACAATAAATAAACACTTTCTCATATTTGCCTACATATAAAAATCATCTCAACAAGAAACCTAACATCCTGTTAGAAAAATCAGTATAGTCTTAAAAACTGAAAATCATAACGAAGTGTGTGGCTGTAAATCCAAAGCCCTCTTTTTCAAACTAGGGACCACTGAAATGTTACCATGAAATATTGTCAAACATACTTTAATGTGTCCAAACTACACAAACGCAAACAGACTTTAAAGGTTGCCATCCATTGCATGCCAAAAGGAGCATTGTGAGAGGGCAAATGATATGTGCTGCAGGACTGTGTTCAGATGTCTTTAATTTTAAGTTGGAACTTGTTAATTTAATGCAGATGTTTCAGGATAGACGATATCCACAGGAATGGGTTTTTAACATAAGTGTAGAGGTCTTAGAGGGTTGTGGTTCCAGCTACAAACCATTATTAGGTAGCCACTTGAAGATCACAAACTCTGTTTCCAAAGAAACTGATGACACTTTTTCCAACTCTATGGTGATTCATTATGGGTTCTTTTGGAAGGAAGTGAAAGATATTCTCAAGAATTTTGTTATTTTTAAAAGTAACAGTGACCTAGTTAATGTGGTAGGTGATACACCTTTTTTGTATATAAAATGGGGCACAATATTAAACACCTGCTGGAGCACCTTATTTCGACCTCATTCACCAGGGGGAATGGAATTAAAAAAAGTGGAGCACATCATTTTTGTAAATATATTTTGGAAGAACAGAGAGTGATCATAGGTAACCCACCACAAGTTAAATTAACAGAGGGGGGATTGTGCAGTAGAGGACTGGTTTATTGGGTCTTCTGTCAGGGACGTACTCATTTTTATTTAGGGAAAACATAGAGGCTATTACGTAAGTGCATCTATGGGCATATGTACACTTTTGAGAAAAATAATTTGAATAATGCTTTGTACAAGCATACTTTAATGTGTCCTAACTACTCAAAATTTCTGTATGGGATATGGAGTTGATTAAAAGAGATCACAAGGGTGGTTGTTGGGAGAATGAATTAGAGAGGAGTCAATTACAGTGGCAATTAAGATTGAATGCCATGATGCTCCCTGGTGCTAATGACAACATTTCAGTGGTTCCTATTTTGAAAAAGAGGGCCTTGGATTTATAGGCACACACTTTGTTATGATTTTTCAGTTTTTAAGATTATATTTATTTTTACACCAGGATGTTAGGTTTCTTGTTGATATGATTTTTATACATAGGCAACTACGAAAAAGTGTTTATTTATTGTATGATGGTTATTTATTATTTTCGATTGCAAGAGTTTTATATGATGTTCCTCTCTAGTATTGAAATTTCCTATATTTTATCATATGTTAACAATTGTTTGTATGGGGTCACATGATTAATTAAGTGGAGTATTTAAATTGATTTTGATGGTTAAGGTAATGGTTTTGAAGGGGTCCTGGAAAGGAATATGGATGAAAGCTCTTACAGTTTTTGATTTTAAGATTTCATACTCAATGAAAGCTACTATGGTTCACTAAACTTTGTATGTCTTTTTCTAGTAGTCATCGTGACCACTATGTGAGCCTCCCTTTTGTTCCTGGTTCTTTTAGCAGATCTACAGACACAAACTATGTTTAGGTACTAGAATTTAAAAAAAATTGGGCACCCGTCACACACAAAAAAAAACCCAATACAAAACAAAAAAAAAATCATCCTATACATAGATCTCCATTTCACACACATTTCTTCTTGACACACTTGATTCAGTCCAATTCACTATACAACATGATTGTGTTGTTTTTCACCCTCTATGTGTTGGTGACAGTCTGTTGTTGTTGTTTTTCTTTTGGCTTTTCCCAGTTAGGGGTTGCCACAGTGGAACTCCGGTCTGCTAATGATTGGCAGTCAATTTTTTTATGATGCCAAGGTGCCAGCCCAACGCCCAACTTTCAATGAAGGCATGCCCATTCACGCATGTCTTTTGAACACCACTCAACCATTGGGAGGACATGCAGACTCCACACAGAAGGCTCTCCAGCCAAGAATTGAACGGGAAAACCTCTTGCTGTGAGGTGACAACACTACCGCTGCACCACTGCGGCTTCGTGTCTAAATTCAGTTAATATTCTACACATATTTTCAGTTTACACTGTTAAAGAAATGGACAGCTATTGTTCTTTCCTACTTCCTTCTTGTGCATTCTTGTATTGCTTTCCCTTTCCTTTTGTTCTTCCCCCTGCTACCTCCCCATATCACCACTTTCCTAGCTACCCTATTTTAACACCTTTAATCTGGTCAGAGAATAGAATCACGCATAACACACATAAGTAGCAGAAGAAGCAATGGATCCCTTCACTTTTTAGGCTCTGTGTTTGTCCAGAGTTTTGCATCATGCACCAATGCACAGTGGCAGTACAGTGTTGTGGTTATCTCCACACAGTGTTGCTTAACCCTACTGCACTATGCAAACACACACAGCAACACATATACTCTAAATAATTCATGTAATTGTATTATCGCTGTTTATTTAAAAGTCTTTAAAAGTATTAGAGACACCTGGATTTGAACCCAGTATCATCTAGGCTCAAAAAGAAATCTGTCAATGCATTTACACCTGCTGCCACAGAGTCAGTTAAGCAGCATGTGTGCTTTATAGACTCAATACTAACTCTCAGACTTCTCGCAATGTGCAAACACTTTGTCTACCATTGTGCAAACCTGCTGCTAGTGACTCTATAGAAAAGTAAATATTATTATGTATTACTACTGTTTATTGTCTATGTCCTGTCTATGACATGAAACTACATGTGGGAACATAACAAACTGAAGGCTATATCTAACAATGTGTCACATATTTACAATACAGCCATATGTTCCCTCCTCTCAAGCATTGCAACCCTGGTGTCTCAGTACTTTTTTTACACATATATCAGCTACACTACAGAAATTAATATCAATTGTTGTATGATATGAAATGCATATCAATCTAGTAACATGCAGAACTAGAAATATTGGCCCATAAGCCTAAAATGCTTTATCTACAAGGCTAGTGAATGAGTCAGCATGGACCTTATCCACAGGGACATAGGTAATCTTCAACATACTTGACCTGACCCATTTTGTTTTTGTCAAGGGTAGATTTTGCTTATTAAGCCTAGTGGATGTTTTTGATACTGACCCAAAGACCAGGATGAGAGATAACAGGACATACCACCTATGTGGAGTTATTCAAGGTCTTTGACACTATCCCCCATTCTAGTATCATAGAGAGAATATCCCATCTGGGAATTAACCCTTGCATTACCAGATGGATAGCCAACTGGCTCACTGACAGAGCACACACTGTCAAAGTTAGAGAGTGAACCTCCACTACTGAACCACTTAACAGGAGAATACCAGAAGGATGTGTGCTGGGCCCTCAACTGTTTGGAAACTATTTCTCTGAAGTCCAGGCAAAGGTAGATGTACTGTAGCTTGCCAAGTTTCAGATGACTGTCGACTTGATACAGTCATATAGAATACCCCAACTATGTTAACATAATACAGAAGGGTGCTAAACTATCAGAATGAGCTTTAAAGCAAAAAAATGCCTCTTTGTACCTTTGGCAATGATGTACCCCTGCTACTTATGATATATATAGCACACCTCTAAGCTCAAGCATAATGTTGTGAGACTTGGGAACACATGTTGATAGCAATCTACACTTAAGTCACTATGTGTCCATTGTGGTGAGAAAACAAATTCTTCATTGTGCACCTCATAAATAAGGCCATCACATCCAAGACCATGGAGGTTAAATCTCTGCTGTACTCTACAGTTATCAGACCACCAATTGAGTACACAGCTCTCTTCTGCCTGTACCTCACTGGACACCTGCAACAACTGGAGAAAACAGCGAGGTTTGTGACCGCAGAATTCAGGGCCTCCAAAACATGACATACATGGAAAGACTGGAAGACCTGTCACTGTATTCAATATCATGCAGGCTGCTGAGAGGTGATCTATGCCTGCCTATAGAGCAGACTCAGACCCTTCCCTATCAGAAATGTTGGACGTCTGCAAATCAAATGGGACAAGAATAACTTGTTCCAGGGATGTCATCCTAGCCTGTAACATAAAAGAAAACATGATGGGGGACAGATACATCTCCCAGTGAGTGCCAATCTTCTATAATAGGACCCCATTGCATATGAAGCAGTGATCCTCAATAACCCTATTCATGCACAACCTTGAAAATTGGGTGGGTGATTGTAAATTCACCCCTGGGGTGGCAACTATGTGCCTCATGAACAGGGAGTTGGTTCTGATCACAAAATCACTCTGCTAACAATGACCATCTAACTATGCTCAATAAGGGTACTTGTATATTTACATGGATATGCTTGTAAACACCCAAGGGCCATTAGGCTAGTAACTCCTATGAACATATGAAGCTATGAACCTATGTAGGCCTCCCAACATCTTCTCTCCAATATGCCCTGCTGATGTCACCCACAATACATTGACCTGCAGTCTAATAAAAGTCAGACGTCTGGCATGGTGCTTGCATAAAGTACTTAGTTCTGTAGTCTGTGTACTTAGATAGGTAGCAGTTCTGTTCTTACTGCAGTCAAGTGTGTGTGTGTGTGTGTGTGTGTGTGTGTGTGTGTGTGTGTGTGTGTGTGTGCAAGTGTGTGTGTGCATGTGTGTGCACGTGTGTTTGTATGTGTTTGTGTGTGTGTGTGTGTGTGTGTGTGTGTGTGTGTGTGTGTGTGTGTGTGTGTGTGTGGGCATGCCTGTGTCCAGGCAGAAGAGCAGAAAAAGGTATCATGCAGTTATTGCTCCAATCATATGGATCAACAGTATTTTGATACTTGCACATGCCTATACATCCATTTCATGCAGGCCTCCCAACATCTTCTCTCCAACATGCCCTGCTGATTCAGCTGACCTGCAGTCCTCTTAAAGTCAGACTTGTGCCATGGTGCTTACATAAAGTACTGAGTTCTGTAGTCTGTGTATTTATATAGACAGAGGTTCTGTTCTCACTGTAGTCGTGTGTGTGTGTGTGTGTGTGTGTGTGTGTGTGTGTGTGTGTGTGTGTGTGTGTGTGTGTGTGTGTGTGAGCATGACTGTGTCTAGGCAGAAGAGCAGAAGTGTGTATCCTACAGTGACTGCTCCAGTCCAAAGGATTGACAGTATTTTAACACTTGTATATTGCCTACACATCCATTTCATGCAGGCCTCCAAACATCTTCTCTCCAACATGCGCTGTGATGTCACCCACTACAAGTTGACCTGCAGTCTTGTAAAAGTCAGACTTGTGCTGTGGCAGTTGCTTAAAGTACTGAGTTCTGTAGTCTGTATGCTTAGATAAGTAGGATTGTGTGTGTGTGTGTGTGTGTGTGTGTGTGTGTGTGCACGTGCATGCTCTTGCTTGACATTACAGAGAGCCTTTTAGACTAGCAGGTGGGACACTGTTATTATCATATTCTCCACAACAGACACTGCTGATGTCATCAGCTATAAAGTGTTGTCTGAGACACTCCAGGTCAGACTTGAACTGTGGGTCTTGCCTTTAATACAGATGTCTGTAGTCTGTGTACTTAAATAGATAGGGGTTATATTCTCACTGCAGTCAACTGCAGGAGTGTGTGTCTGTATCTGTGCTCTTGCTTAACATTAGAGAGAGCCTTTTACACCAGCATATGAGGCACAGTTATTAGCCTACTCTCCCCAGAAGACACTGGTGATGTCATCAGCTATATCTGATTTGTGGATATGCACTATTCAGACCAGGGCAGGGACAGACACTGGCTGGAGGCCAGGCAGAAGTACCTCATCCTTTAAGTTACAGGTTACAGTGACATGGATTTCAGTCTATCCACATACATCATGGTATGGTTTGTAGGCCCTGTGTTTTCTTGGTGAGAAACCCCTGTGGCCCCTCCAGCTGCTGAATGTGTCTGGTGAGATATATACAAAATAGAGCATTATACTCTGTGTTCTTATGAAGTTCAAGTACAGTGCTGTCATCATAAGATCTGAATATGATCATAGGATCATAACAGGTTAATAGGCTAATGGCATTGGGGCCCTTACAAATCTAGCCAAGAGTTTATCCCCAAAAAAAGAAACCTCAGTCAGCACATGCCACTTCTGTCAATGAGGGACACAGGTGGAACCCCTGAGACAAGTTTGTAGTTTCCTATCCACTTGTCAAGGTTGCACTTGAAGAGGGTCAGTGAGGTACTCTGAGATGTATGGGAAGTCTAATTCAGAGATGGGGCAGCCTCTGGGAGACAAACCTGTCTCTCCAGCAGGTTTTGCTGATGTTGCATATTAGAGTTAGGTCTTTCAAGTGGATAATGTGCAATGAGTTAGACTTATGGATATGGAGCATCTCTGGTAGGGCAAGATCCAATATTGCCTTGTAGGTGAGATACAAATCACCTCTAAGCAATTTGTGTGATACCAAGTAGAGTGATAGTGATTTGAGCTTGTCCACATAAGACAGGTCCTGGAGGCCATGGATTCTCTTTATGAGGTATTTCTGTGTCCTTTCCAGTTGGTGCAGGTGTCTGGAGTCCTACATAACAAAAAGGGAATTATACTCAGTTATTAGCCTAATGAGGGAGGAGTACAGAGAGGTAATAACCTGCTTTTTTCTGGATGCAATCCCTTTACTTATGAGACAAACCAGGTGGTTGAGTGCATAGGGGGTTGCTGTAGATGTGGTAATCAGTAGGGGTCATGTTTTTGCCAAATTGTATGATAATACATTTTTTTGCATTTAACTTAAGACCATGACTTTGGCACCAGTCATTTGTTGTTGTGAGACCCTCTTCCAGTATGTTAGCATCATTTGGGGAGTCTATGACAGCACCCAACCTACAGTCATCCACCACATGGTCATCCTCAGGACTTTTGTCTTTGCCTGGACCTCTGAGAAGTAGATGCCAAAGAGTAGGGGGTCCTAGGACAGATCCCAGGGGGACACCACTAGTAACAGGTCTGCTTTCAGAGGTGGAAGCACCTAGTTTGACCCTGTGGGTCCTATCAATGTGCCAGTTGGCCACTCACCTGATGAGATAGGGATTTATGCCAAGTTGTGTTAGCGTTTCAATGATGCCCAAGTGGGGGATTGTGACAAAGGCCTTGGGTAAGTCAAGGTAAGCTGTATGTACTGATTTTCCCTCATCCATGGCCTTGCTGGCAGCCTGAAAGATGTCAACCAGGTTCAACAGGCAAAATCTTCCCTTGATGAATCTGAACTGGGTCGGGTCAAGTGCTTGGAGATCGCCTATGTCCTTGCTTATGAGATCCATAATAATACACTCCACAGCTTTATAGATCAGACTTGTCAAACTAATGAGGAGATAGTTTCCAGGGTTGTGACTTATGATGCACACAACATAGGCTTTCAATAGCAATGTGGACACTTGGTGGGCAAAGTTCAGATTGCTAGCTACATGTGTTCCCAGTGATTGCATTACTGGGTTTCAGCATAGCAGGACTATTGTTAATGTTGTAATCAGCATGGAATTAAATTTTTCAGAAGGACAAAATAAAGACATATTTCTGCATTTATTTGTAGATCGTGTGGCTTTGTCACCAATCATGTATCTGTGTTAGCTCGTTATGTAGTATGTTATCATCATTGGTGGACTCAATGATTGCACCCAATATGCATGAATCAGCAAACTTGGAAAGCCACTGGCCATATACTTTAGCCTGAGCTGTCGAGAAATAGAGTCCAAATTGTAAAGGGCCAAACACAGATTTCTTGGGTACACCAGTGGTGACAACTGTACTGGTACTGGTTGATTCACCAGTTTTCACAGTATGTGCTCTGTCAGTGAGCCAGTTTTTTACCCATCTAGTGACATAAGGGTAAATCTGCAGCTGTGAGAGTTTCTTAATGATAACTGTGTGTGGGATTGTATCAAAACCCTAGGCTAGACCATGATAGGTAGTATGCACTGTCTTACCTTCATCCAGGTCTATCACACAGAATCAATGGGCTGTGACAACATCACAGATTACCTATTGCATGACTCAGCACATACACCTTCCTGATATGGTTGAATACACACCTCAACACATCCTCCACATAGGCTATATTCTCGTAGAAGGGTGGACATCAACGTGCATCCATCTGATTTGGGAAGGACAGCACCTGATGCATGCATGCATAGACACATCATGACTCTCCTAATCTGTGTGGTAGACCACCATATCATCCTGGACCTTTTCTAAATGGACACTAGTAATATCCCAGCTGTGTGCAACCAACTAGTGTGAGTTGTTAATGCTACATCATGTCTGTTACATCTGATAGATGTAATCAAAGAGGCCACTGAGGGCATGCATGATAACAATACTATCATCCAGCTGAACTTGACCAGGATAATGTATTTGACACAAATCCACAATGAGGTATTCAATCAGCATTGTCAGATGTGGCCATAAACAGCTATATCACCAAGTAGGTACACCAGTGTATCACATATGTGGCATTTAACTATGTTGATATGTGTGAAGTGACCTATATCTCAGTCCAGTGATCAGGCCTGTACATCAGGGCTGTCTGGTAGACCCTTTCCTGTCCATTGTTTAAGTGACAGACATCACGGATGACTTACACATCCTGTGTCCAAACAGCTGCCTGAAGGACTACAGATTGTGGGCAATCATTGAATCTAACTGTGATATTAGTATAATACAGACAGTATCAACACACACCAAATATTGCTGCCACAGCCATGACAACACCTACAATGGCAAGAAAACATGGGGGGATTTATTAAGTCAGGAAAACAAAAACACATAACCCAAGTGTAACGTGGACATCACACCCTATAATCAGACCAGTAGGTATATTATCTGTGTCCTGGGGTAGATGGCAAGTGTAACATCCACCAGCATGTGGTCACAGTGATGACTACTCCCTTGTATGTAACATAAGTACTGAGTTTATGAAGGACATCCACATTAGAGGCCATAATACATCCCAGCCTTCATCCCACCAATAATTGAGTAGAATGCACCCTTCTGTATGTACCATCCTACACATCTTCCACTGATGTGTAACCGAAGTGTACCACCTTTGCCACAGTGAGCTGTCACACATCTTATTGTCCATACCTAGGTATTCTTTTTGTGGCATAAACATTATTGTCTGATGGTGCAGTAACCTCATCAAGCTGTTGCACCAGATGCATGTGTGCTAACTGTTCTGATGATGCACATACTACATACATAGATTTTTGACAACATTAATGGCATGGATGACATCCGTAACAGTGTGGATTGTGCCATATATATATATATATATATATATATATATATATATATATATATATACATATATATTGCATACAGGTATAGCAGTGTCTCTCGTAACACCTCCAGCAGATGTTACAGTGCCAGGACATTGTACATGATTACCCTCATAGACTGTGTATGTGTTATAATAGTTGTATAAGTGTGTTTGTACAGAACCCTCTCTGATTGCTCTAAATCACTTATGTTATGTCAGAGACGTGGTATTATTCTAATATTGTCCATAACTGTGCATGCTTCTTTTAATGTTGCCCATGAGCCTTTAGCTGTGCACCACTTGCTGGAGACCTCTTCTGAGATTACACTCATATTCAAGCAAATCAGTTTGCACAGCTTCACAGTATACAGCCTACCCCAACTGTATGTCAGATCCCTGATAGATGTCCTCTGCATTATTCACGTAAGGATGATTATCTCACACAGATAACTTCCCCATTGTTATGATACCTTGTGTGACAGTCACATAATACACATTTTTACTGTACGGTCCCTATAGTGCCATATTGATATGTGATTGGTGTTGCTGCTACAGCTGTCTTTCAATGACATGCCCTCATCTGCTGTACATTATGCTGTTTCACCTGCCATCTTTCCCTGTGTTCATCCCTACAATTCATCTGTGTGTCACAATTCAATACACATACTTCCTGAGTGTTTATTTTACATGACAGTCCATGTCCCATTACAGATCATTTACACAGCTTCAGTATAGAATGCCAGGAATGGGACCTCATAATATTCTGCTCTGTAGATACACTGTCCTGTACTGTGTTTGGACCATATACTTCACATCATACTTCTCAACTGTACAGATTTTCACAGAATGGCAAGATTTTAGCATTATATTTTTGGTCCATTTTTCATAAAATTCTGTTTTTCTGGCAAATTAGTGGCAAATCATTAAAAACTGAAGTTAGAAAATAATGACAGACATTTGAGTTTCAGACTGCATATCCTTCAGAAAATACATGCTAATGCAAAACCTGTTTTTCTATCAACTTTTTAAGTTTGTAAGAGTGATATTTAAACATTGTCCTTAGTTTTGGGCCTTTGTATCACTTTTATTTATGGCTTTGTCCAGATTTCTTGCTGTAAGAGGTTGAGATGTATGCTTAAGATTCATACCTCACAACTGTCCATATTTTCACAGAATGTCCAGATGTGTTCCTTATCAGATTTGTAGCTTTCTGCCATATTACTGGGATGATCTCAGGACTGGCATGACTTAATATTACATACATTTGAGATTCAGACTTCACATCCTTCAGAAAATTTATCTTAATACAACTCCCTGTTTATTCTATCACATTTCTATTTGGCAAATATGTCAAATATGTCCCTATTTCTGGGTCATTGTCACCCCATTATGTTGGCCTTTTTCCAGATGTTTTCCATTAAGAGATTGAGCGCTATCTGTGAAGCCCTGGTGATCATCGATGCATTCTGCACAAAACCAGACTGTCAGTGCTCTGATTTAAACAGGAGTGATATTCATGTTTACATGAAACCTCAGTTGTTTGCGTTTAAACATGGTGTGTGGCATGAATATGGAAAGAGCGCTGCTGCTCAGTGCAGATCACTGTGCACACATGCTATCTCCAAATCCTGGGGTATTTCTTGAGAAGTAAAGCTTTACTTCTCAAGGAATCGTCTTTTTAATGACTTTTCATTTTGATATGCAGTACAAGTAAATAAATTAATGTCTTGCTTGCAAATGGATGTAAACAATTTAGACTTAAGAAAAGTGATTTTACTGACCTAAACTAACTTCTCAGTCTAAAATTCCAAAATACAACATAATTAAGACAGCAAAATAAAAGAGCAAATGAAAAACTTTAATTGTATAGGCAAATAAAATAATTGTATAAAATCTGACATGATAAAATCTTATATATCTGGCTTAATATACAAATTACAATACTCTGTTTTCCCTGAACTCAAATCAAAATATTTTTATCTTTTGCAATTGCAAACTTTTATCACAATGCATAACATTGTTAAACTCTGCGGAGTTCACAGAGTAGCCAGATTAATGTTTCATTCAGACAAACCAAAAGTACTCATTAAATAGCATTGGATTACAGACAAAAGCAGATTTTATACATAAAGCTGTTGTGAACAATATGTGCGTGCTTGTGTTGATCATGACATACAGGATTATGAGTGGATCATTCAGGATTATGAGTGGATCACCAATCCTAACCAAATTATTATGTGTTCAAGATAAGCATGGTAAGAAATTCACCTTGAGAGGTGAACCCTGGCATCCATGTAAAGAACCAAAAGTCCAGTTCAACCGTGGTTTGAATTTCTACTATTCTTTATGTCACTGGTCTCAAAAAAAAAGAACGAATAGAACAGAAAACGCTTTCTTTATTAGTAAAAACAACAAAGCTTTCGGGAATGCCCCTTCTTCAGTGTTTGATTAATACAATTAAAAATAATCTCATATATATGCAATGAATCACAAACCACCTGACACAGCCCTCCAATAAAAACACAAAACAATACACAAATTTAGCATAATTAATCAGTTGTCATTAAAACACAATTACATAAAAAAAATATAATATATCTAGATATCCTTAGAGGTGTGTATAAAACCCATGAATAAGATTTCATAAGACATACAGTTAATAAATATAATGACTTTAAGCAGTAATAAAATTACTTGTATTGTTTTTGTCTAAAATCTAACATGGGTTTAATTGTTACCATATTATTTAACCCAGGTACCTTGCCCGCTTCAAGCCTTAAAATCCATTTGTACTCAGATACCTCCAATTTATTATTCATGTCACCAAACCTTAAATTTCTATTTATCACTTCTAAGACTTCGAATTTAAAATTATGCAAGGTCCCTTTTTCTATTTTATGCTGGGACAATGCATTGGAAGGAATATTCCTACTCATGTCCAGCTTGTGTTCAAAAATGCGGTCTTTTGGGCTCCTCGAGCATTTTCCAACATAAAACCCTGAACATTGTGTGCAGGTAGCTAAAGATACAACCATCATAGTTTTACAAATTGCTTGGTATTTAATTTCATATCTTAATTTACTTGTTGGATGTTCAAAAAACTTTTTATCACAAATATCGGAACAACAACTACAAGCATGACAAGGGATTGTACCAACATTATATGTTACTTGATGCAACAGATTTACCTCAAAGTCTTTATAGCATAACATTCTCTTTAAATTACTCATATTTCTATATGCAAACCTGGGTGTATGACACAGTATTTCACATAGTTCAGGTTAAGCCATCAAAATCCGCCAATTTTTTCTGATTATTGCCTCAACAAATTTGGTCATGCAGTTATAGGTGGTGACATACCTTAGTACAAAATGTGAGTTTTTATCTTCCTCATTCATAAATGTATAATTACTAAAATATGGGCATGCATATGTATTTTTATTATTTAATATATTATCTCTTATTTCCATAGTATATTTCATATTATATCCTCTACTTTGAAATTCATCACATAATATAGCCATTTGTCCTCACATTTGTCCTGGTCCTTATTTAATCTGCTAACTCTTAATAGTTGGCTCTTAACAATACCACCAAATACATGTCGAGCGTGCATGCTTTTAGCATGCGTATACTTATTGATCTGTACGTTCTTTCTATAAACACGTTTCTAATTCATCATTATGACCTTTATATATCTCAACATTTAAGAAGGACATTTTATCACTAGAGAAGTTCATAGTGAACTTCAAGAAGTCCGTTGTATTATTCAAATAGTGAAAAAATTCCATTAATTGCCATTCATCTCCTTCCCATAATTAAAAACAATCATCGACAAAACGCTGATAAAAGAGTACATTTCCATTGAATAAATTAGCATCATTCAAAATGTATTGTTTTTCCCACTGACCTAAGACAATATTAGCATATGTGTTAGCCATGGGCGTACCCATGGCTACACCTGATGTCTGCAAGTATGGCTGCTTATTAAACAGGAAAACATTTTTCTCTAAAACAACTTCTATAATGCTACACAGAACTTCAATCTCTCTCCCTTTCATCCAACAGTTGTGACATAAGAATTCACGAATAGCATTCACCCTGTACTCATTTGGTATGACTGTGAAAAGTGATGCTATATCCAGGCTCACCATTATATATTTTCAATTCTTGTTGTTGTCATACCATGAATATAAGTTTTTTTAAAAAATCATTAGTATATTTAATATAACTAGGACATGAGGTTAGATACTTGCTTAGTTTTTCCTGAACAATAATAGACAAGGGTTCCGTTGACCACCCCATTACAGAGACAATTGGTCTCATTGGTGGTATAGTGAGAACTTGTGTAGCTTGGGTATTTCATATATAACCGGAATAACCGGAGTTGAAACTGAAATGTATCTCATACACAAACATATTTATTTCACTAATAATTTTTCTAACATCAACAAATGTAATTTCTCTAAAAACATGCTTATCATCCAGAAATTGCTTCATTGAGTCAATGTATAAATCTTTATCAAAAATCATTGTTGCTCCACCCTTATCAGCTTGCTTAATGATAATATCTTTATTATTAACCAACTGTTTGTAAGCCAACGACTCTGCATATGATGTGTTATAAATTTTTACTTTCAGTCTATTCATGGAGACATCATTATATAACTGCCTCAGTTCATCCTCACATACAATGTTGAATGCATTTAATATTGGACAGTTATTTGGAATAAATGTACTTTTCTTTTTAAACTTATCGAATGTACCAATCTGAGTGTCCTGAAAGACCATTTTCAGACACACATTTCTAACAAACACTTTTAAATCAGTTAATGCCTCCACAATTGTATCGCTGATACTGGGAATGAATTGTAGGCCCTTATTTAAAAGTTTCTCCATTTCAATAGTCAAAGGAAAAGTTGACAAGTTCAGTACGGAAGTGCATGGCTTACCATTCATCTGCGACCCTGTTTGCTGTTCAGTAGCGGGCTGTAGTTTTTTTTCTTTTTCCTATCAGCAAATTGGTACGTTGTTGAGAATGCCCTCTCAACTGGGGGTGCTTCTTGACCTCTATCTTCTCTGGTAGTTTCAGCACTATTGGTTGATATAGTTTTAAAAAAATCTAAGCTTGTTTTGTTTTTTATGTAGGCGTTGATCCACTTGAGGCTTGGCCTCTCTCTACCGGCAGGTTCGTTGTCAGTGAGGTAGCTGTTGCTGCCTCGGTTTGACTGATATAATCTTGTGCACCAATCCCATCATGCATAATTCCCTTAGCAGCATTCTTACCCTCTTGATTGGGCTACTGCAGTATCTGAACATGCCCCTCCTGAGTGAGCGGAATATTTTCAAGTTCTGTAAAAGTATCCAACTCATCCATTCTATTTCTTTTTTCCTTTGAATGAAAACTTTTGTTATTATTGTTCGGATGGGTCTTTGGCCAAGAAAAAATATGACCCATCCAAAAATCATTAATATCTCTTTGTAGTTTGTGTTGTTCAATGGCCTGTAATTTATTATCTAACATATTCATTCTGTTCAGCATCAGCTGATATGAATTTGATATACATAAAAAGTCAGCTGAACCAGTCAGCTCATTTTCCATTTTTATGATATCTTCAGATAGTTCTTTCTCTATCGGCAAGAAATGTTCATTCATTAACAACATGTAGTCCTTACTTAGTTTTAAATTCAACTGCTGCCAAGATTTCAGTAGCTCAGGATATGTATTAGCGTAGGCAGATATTTTTAAAATGCGCAGCCCTCTTGGAACTATATTAAATTCCAAGTAGGCTGAGAAACTCAAACGCTGCCACTGAAATATTTTAAAGGTTTGCACCTTCCTTTCTAGTTGAATTAATAAATTGTTAAGTTATTCATTTATTTGAGGAACTGGAATTACGTTCATATCCTTACTACCCAGGACTTGAGATATTAGCGGATTACCTGGTAGCGTCAACAGGTCCTGTATTGACTTCTTAGTATTCAAATCCACTCTAATGTCCATCTGCATGGTCTGTTTCGGCTGTGTCATTTGAAGATTTGTGAAAATTATAACTTGAAGTGAGTGACCAAGGTTAAACGAAGACGCTATGAGCCAAAAGTGCAGTTCAACCATGGTTTGAATTTCTACTATTCCTTATGTCACTGGTCTCAAAAAAAGAACGAATAGAACAGAAAATGCTCACTTTATTAGTAAAAACAACAAAGCTTTCAGGAATTCCCCTTCTTCAGTGTTTGATTAATACAGTTAAAAATAATCTCATATATATGCAATGAATCACAAACCACCTGAAACAGCCCTCCAAAAAAAACACAAAACAATACACAAATTTAGCATATTTGTGATAAAAAGTTTTTTGAACATCCAAGTAAATTAAGATATGAAATTAAGTACCAAGCAACTTGTAGAACTATGATGGTTGTATATTTAGCTACCTGCATACAGTGTTCAGGGTTTTATGCTGGAAAATGCTCGAGGAGCCTAAAAGACCGCATTATTGAACACAAGTCGGACATGAGAAGGAATACTCCTTCCAATGCATTGTCCCAGCATAAAATAGAAAAAGGTACCTTGCATAATTTTAAATTCAAAGTCTTAGAAGTGATAAATAGAAATTTAAGGTTTGGTGACGAATAATAAATTGGAGGTATCTGAGTACAAATGGATTTTAAGGCTTGAAGCGGACAAAGTACCTGGGTTAAATAACATGGTAACAATTAAACCCATGTTAGATTTTAGACAAAAACAATACAAGTAATTTTATTACTGCTTAAAGTCATTATATTTATTAACTGTATGTCTTATGAAATCTTATTCATGAGTTTTATACACACCTCTAAGGATATATAGATATATTATATATTTTTTATGTAATTGTGTTTTAATGACAACTTATTAATTATGCTAAATTTGTGTATTGTTTTGTGTTTTTATTGGAGGGCTGTGTCAGGTGGTTTGTGATTCATTGCATATATAGGAGCTTATTTTTAATTGTATTAATCAAACACTGAAGAAGGGGCATTCCCGAAAGTTTTGTTGTTTTTACTAATAAAGAGAGCATTTTCTGTTCTATTCATTCTTTTTTTTAATCCATGTAAAGAACACATAATAGTAGGTTAGGATCGGCAATCAGATCATAACTCTTTGTAGTGCATGAAGCTTTATCTGCACCATGTACTACTAGTTACAGAAAAAAAAAAACACTAATTATTTTGCTGGCTTTCAAAGCCATAAAACAATTAGCAAGCACTGTCAGAAAGATATTGTAATACAGTCTCTTATATGTACACTTACTGTGTATGCCGCTGAACTGTCTAGATTTTTGCAGAATGTCCATATTTTTGCCTTATATGTTTGATCTTTTCCTCATAAAGCCTGTGGTTTTTCTGGAAAATTACTGAGGAATGAATTCATAAAATAATGACATACATTTAAGTTTCAGACTTTGTATCCTTCAGAAAATGCAGGCAAACACATCCTGTTATTCTAGTAACTTTCTAAGCTTGTAACAGGAAGTCAGGGACATGTTATCAGAACTAACAGCAAGCAGAAACAAATCTATTACTCTGCCCCTATCATTTGCTGGTCAATGCTGGCAGATTTTACTACCTAGCCCAAGAACTGATCTTAACAACTTAAGCAGGGGGTGCTTTACATTTGTTAATATCGGACAGTGTGTCACTCAAACATTTAAAAAATTTGTCTTTTCCAGAATATTGGTGTATAATTACCATGGCCTATGCTCTAAAATATGATAAAGACCAATTTCATGTCAACATTTAGATATTTTATATAAATGGAATTAGTTCCACTGAAATCTTTTATTTCTGGCTATAAATTTGTAAATAACCAATGTGGAAATTCAGATTTAAATTTGTTTTTAAGGTATTCTTTTGGTTGCTTTTTAGTATCTATGAATAATTGTTAATATACTACTTATTTTAATTGTTATACGTGTCACAAAATATATGGGTGAAAAATGCAAAGGAATGTCATGACCTAACTGGCTGTGTATTCATTCATTTCTTCTTTGCAATGTTTTGTGGTAGCCCGTAGAGTTTTCAGAGGAGATTGTTCTTCCAGGGTAAAATGTGATCTGCTTGAATAGAAGCTTTGGATTAACAAAATCCATGGGCTGCTAATTAAGACCCAAGGGTATGAAAAGTTGTCATGCTATTAATTTTCACTATATTTCTTCAGTCACATGTATATTTATAGGACAAATGTTTCCAGGGGTATGATCCCTGCAACTAATTTCCTAGACACAGAAAATCTAAAGTTATTTCATTTACACAGAAAGTTTGCTACTTTAGACTACAATGTAGGCTCTATATAAAATGCATTTATTGTAATCATTACTAATAGCTTTGATTTTGTTTCAGGTGAAATCAAGTTTTCAAAAATAAGACTCCAACAGTAAAAACACCTACAGCTCACTGTAATCCTGAAAAACCTTTGGTATTAAAAATTTTAGTATTAACATCTATCTTCCTTTATCTCTGTTTCCATTAAAACATAAAGAAAATGTGTTGACCTTGTGGTAATTCATTGCTTTCATATTTTCATTTGGGATAATTATATGGCAGAACGTTAACAAAGCGTGTTCATGTTTATTACTTTAAATAGTTATTAGCACATGCATGCCATTCTCGGACTACAAAATCTGTTATGACTGTCGAGACATGATTAATGATAAATAATACAATTAAATTTGTTGCAAGGAAAGCAAAAGTTTAAAAGTGACCAAAAAATAAATTTAGCTTGAGTAATATTTTAGAAACTAGAACAATATTGCATTGCACCATGAATCTCACCTTCTCAAGAGTGACCTTAATCTGACACGCAGAAGTATGTTACGCTGAATGTAATGATGTGAAAGCCGAGATAGTTATTCTGGTGTGTAAATGAGTTAACCCTGAAGTCAAACAAACAGTGAAGGATACAGTGGGTCAGCACTTGGTAATCAAATGTGTGACTAACTGAAAAATACCATGAAAAATAATTTCCTCTGTCAGCTAACAAATTAAGAACAATTTATTAAAGGTAGTTCAAAACAATAGAAGCTTATCAAATATCTGATAAAATTACAAAGGATGAGGATTCATTTTGAAGAAAGAGCTTATCTAGAATAGTTACTTAACAAAATATTTAATGAAGTTCACTCACAATTTGTTCAGGATCTGTAGTAATCAGTTTCTATAGTACATATGGTATGACACAGATAGCAGAAAAATGCAGTTGAAAAACTCTGAAACAACCACAAAATGATATATAGAATATTGTGATCAGGAAGCAGATGTGTTAAAGATCTTATTTTCAAAAAGTGATATTTGTAACTTTCTAGTAGGAGGCTTGCCAGAGACATCTGAGATAGGTCTTCCTTTATTTACATGAGTAATTGTAATTTGAAAGAGGCAATTCATTTGAACTAACCTGAAAGAGGTAATTAACATGAACAGGTCATCTAACAGTTCTATCATACTATATTCTGGTTTAGGTATGTCATTTTTTTATTTTTATTTTTTGGGGTGAAGCCAATTTTTTGACAGTTAGTTCTGGTAAGATTGCTGATTATTTTTGGGAGACAGAACACAGAATCACCTTTCATCAGATGTGTGAGATTGAGATAAATTGGGGTTAAGGTTTCCCTATAAGCATCCAAGAAGCATGTATTACTTTCAACTGTCCTTAAATAAAAAAAGTTTGCCCCCTGTTTGATTGCAAACTCTTTGAACTAGTGCAATGAATTTTTACTGATGGCAGATAAGGCCTCATTCTTTGGATGAGAACCCTTCTTTGAGGTGTTTACTAAGACCTGCTCACTGCTTCATTGTTCATAATGGATTCGTAGCAGGGGTGTATGTTGTAGGAAGGATTCCTCATGACCACTAGAATCAAGGTTAGAAAAGGACCGTAACAGGGATGAAGAAGTCTGCAAGCAATAAATGATACTAAATTTTAATAAATGAGAGAAGCAGGACATTATTTATTTATAGTGTTAAGTTAAAGTGTACCAAATCATTCAAGGTGCAGTTTAAAAGTTACAGACTTGAAATAGTGTCATTTTAAATAACTTTCCATCCAAGGTGATATCTCATTTTGGCTTGTATTAGTATACAATTTTTGTGTGGTATTCATAGCCATTGTTTTTAGGCATAAATTCAGTCTGTGCAAGTTGCAGCTTAGTGCAGCTTCAGACAGATTCACAGAGGCTAGCTGTGTGTATGGCTGCTGCCTTCAATGAGTATATGCAAATGAAGAGTTTAGAACTTGTTCTGCCAATAAACCCTGTTCTTGCATGTTTGTGATTCATTGTCGATTTTTGATGCATTTTGGGGACAGGTGGAAAGATGTTATAAAAGGTGAAATTGTGCCTTTCATATCAACTTTGCATTTGGCGAAGACATTGGCTGTTGTTTCCAGCCTGCCTATTTCTCAATGTGAGATGCTTGTCTTGACTGACCCAAATCCACTTATGCCCAGCAGGTCTCACTGGCAAAGATGGCATACAAATGGACAAAGAATAACCCATTTTAACTTTGGTAATGAAGAAATTCTTAGCCCAGAGACAGGAATGGGGGGTGCATGGCTTTCCTATACATGTGAATACTAAGGCACATATAGACCTCCTTATACATGCTACATGGATCTTGCTGAGACTGATATGGAACACGATGGATATATCTCAAGCTTCTGCCATAAAAGTACTTCAGCAGTTCCTTGACATAATCTTGGCACATGTGAATGAGTATATTTATCTGCTAGTACCTCCACGGGACTGAGCCAGAATTATGCATGCCTTCAGGATAGTACATTTCCTTGAGGTGCAATGTCAGTGTTACCACCACAGTAAATGTATTACTTCTCATCAGCAGTCTCACTGTAGTCACTCATCAAACATGCTCGCAGCAGCAAATCATAAGGAAAATGAAACCCAGGTTCAAAGCAAAAGCATACCTGAATTAGTATAATGAGACTAACAGTGGTAGTAATGTTGTTGCAGTATCCTGACAGCAGGTAACATTCATGTTAATAAAGTAAAGCAGAACTCCACACATACTTCTAGTCAATGTACTGTTAACCTTTTCCACCAGTAACATATACAGAATCATCAGGAAATAAAAGCAACAGTCAAAGTGTCTTTTATTTCCAATATAAGCAAGTATTTGTCAAAACCTGACAAATGTTTAATGCTCTCTCCCCTAACTTTCCTTTGCACATTAAACTATTATGTAGACACAACAAATATCTGGCACTTTACATTTATAACTCCTGTCAGTAACAGTCCTGTCACTGACATCAACATTCAGCAACTTCATATCAACTTCAATTTTCCATGAAAAGAATGAGTTTCTGCATAGTAAAATTATCCACTAAATTGAATTGCCATAACTTTTCTACATTTGTAAAGTTTAAAGAATTTGTTAGTTTATTTTAACAGGTTTGTGCTTTCCCATGTCACTTGCCCTCAAGCTTGGCTGAGTGCAGTTAAACATCATGGCTGCACAACTACTAGTGAGTATACTAGGTCCATTTCTACTCTTCTTATTTAAATTAGGGACAGTTGACATGACCTCTATGAATCACATTATTATTTGTTGGTATATATGGTCTCGTTAGTGTTGAGTGACTTTGGCTAGTCATGGACATGCTGCTCTGACTGGCGCTGAGTGCAGGAACATGTGATAGCACATCGATTGTCTCAAATATAAGTATGCCAGAACACTGGGATATATATTCATATTCATACTGCGTTAACATTTAAGTTGTGTTGTACTGAATCCTAATTCCCATGAGTCCATCACATAATGCCTTACCTTATCACTTCCTTTTGCTCATTTACTTTGGCTGAAACCATAAACATAACTTAAACATGTTATTAATGTAATGCAGTTACAAAATTGTAATTATGAAAGAAATACAATAAGTGCTACCTTTAAAGTCATGCTGTCATAACTTATTAAATTAATGGGTCACCATAATGGCATTGTGGAATACAGGTCAGAGCATTCCTCTGCATAAAGAAAAATGTATTGAAGCATATGTTAAATTAATGGATTGATCATTTCTCTTCTCATAGGAACACAATGTGTATATCTGTAAGTAGAAATGTATGCATGTATGTATGCAAATATATGTGCATATATGAGCAAACAGATATTTAATTAAACACTTACATACTAGATCGGGTAGTCCCTAACATGGAAGAGTTTTGCACCCCCCTATGTCACGTCTTCACTAGTGATGTTGGATCACATAGCTGTCTCCTTTGAAGTAAAAGTCAACCTGAAAAACCTAGCTAAACCAGTAACACAAACAATTTTAAGGTAAAACTACATCCTATTAAGTTATACTTTGTCAAAATTCAACATTTCCCCAAACCTTGAGACCATAGCTACCTATGCAAAATTATTCACACAGTCCCTATACAAATATGTGAATGGCTGCATAGAGGCTTTTGTACCTACCAGAATTATGCCCAAAACAAATGCTAAAAAACAAAACTCCATTGATGGAATCCTCACCTAAACAAGATATATAATAAAATAAAAAACAAAAAGAGTAATGACCAAAACCAGGAAGATAAAGAACATTAAATACAAGTGCTATATTATACAACTAAACAAGAAACTAGGAGACATAATCAAGTCCAACTAGGCCAACTGCAAAATCAGGATAGTGTCACAGGCTAAATATAATCACATGGTCGTCTTCGGCTATGTCTGGCACCTTAAAGGTAACACACATCAGTGTGCTGAAGTGGTGGTGAATGCTACCACCTTTACCAATCAGAGTGACATAGCAAATATACTGGCTGATAAATTTATTTCAAACTTCACCCCCCACTCCCCCCAGCTCCTCCAGGTGAAATCCCCTACAACATACTTCCCCAATTACTAGCAAAGATTAGGCTCTGGCAGCACTTGCTAAAGCCCAGACCACCACTTTTTTGGGCCACAAAAACATCCCAAGTTGACTCTTGAACAGACTAAAACATGACATATCAGGACCATTCAATGCACTCTTCAAATGCAGCCTCAAAACAGGTTGTTCTCCAAGGGAATGGAGGACTGCAACATTCTCCTCCACAAGGGAGACCACCAGCCAACCAAGGGTGCTACAGACCCATCAATCTAACTAGCCTCTATAAGTAAAGCCATAGAACAAATTATAATGAAAATAATAATCAAGGACATTAACAACCTACACACACTGGACCCATCCCAATTTGACTTTGTTAAGGGAAGGTTGTACCTACTTAACCTAGTAGATTTCTTTGACAGGGTTGTGATGCCCCTGTTTTGGGCCAGTAATAAAGGAGCCTGAATCATCACCACTGACACTGGAGAGGGATGTTAACTTGGAACAGAAATAGATACACACAGTATTCCCAGATGCACCACTCTGCACCAAGCACAATTTTCCTTAAGAGCACACAGGGAACACTCCATACGGGGGGCTGAGTTTTCCTCTTTCTATCCAGGCCCCCAATAAGACTCCCCACTGGCACAGATGTAGAAGTGAGTTCTCAGCTGAGTGTCCCAGGCAAAGTCCTCCAACCCCCTCTCTGTGGAATCAGTTCTTTGTCTTCCTACTCCAAGTAGCTGAGACACACACTCTATTGAGTTTTGATTTTCACAAACACACACACACACACACACACACACACACACACACACACACACACACACACACACACACACACACACACACATGCATGCATGCGCATGCCCACCTGGGAATAGCTGGCACAGACTTAGCAGCTATGCCCCTTTGCCCAGACTATAAGGCAGATACTGCCACCAGAATACTCCAAAGCCAGCTACTCTAAGACTCTTACAAGGGTTCTCAATTATACTGAGTGAAATAAATACTAATACAAATGGTAGTGTTCAACTAATGCAGCGAGGCTTTCAGGAGGGGCCACAGTGTCACCAGATAAATATAAGTACTTTCAGGGCTTAAAATATTCCCTAAAAGACCAGCCACAATGAAAATTTTTAATATATTTAATAATAAATAATAAAAGAACATGAAAATACTAAATATCCATTTACAATAAACACTAGAGTTTCAATCACAGAAAATATTAAAAATAACACAGATGGATAGATTCACACAGTTACAGAAAAACAGTACTTAACTAATCTCACTATATTTCCCTGGCTGGTCTAAAGCATTACTATTCTGGTTACTTAGTAAAGCAAGGCAAAATGAAGTGGGTTGAGTGGTCTTCCTTCTTGGTCAGGTTTCAGGAGACTGCACTGAGACTTCTGTCTCATCTGGTATTAAAACATCATTTTTGTGCTGACTTATAGCATGACATCACATACATCTGGTCATCTGACTTTGGTGCCCATACTACCCCTTTCCTAGTAACTGAACCAGCATCTAGTACATATATACCCAGTTTGGCTTTGTTAAGGTCAGATCATGCCTCTTAAACCTGGTGGACTTCTTTGAGACAGTTACTAAGGCCTTAGATGAGGGAAAGGAGGTCCACACAGCCTACCTAAACCATGTAAAAGCCTTCAACACCATTCCCCATTCTGGTATTATAAACAAACTCACCAGCCTGAACATAAACCCCTACCTGAAGAGATGGGTTGCCAAATGGCTCACAGATAGAGCCCACAAGGTGAGAGTTGCAGGCTCTAGGTCGAACTCTAAACCAATTAAAAGTGGCATCCCCCAGGGCTCAGTCCTGGGACCCCTCCTGTTCGGTATATACTTCTCAGAGGTACAGGCAAGCACAGCAGTACTATGGCTGACAAAGTTCTCAGACAACTGCAAACTGGGGGCCATAACTGACTCTCCAGCTGATACAGACATCCTCCAGAAGTGTCTCACTGAGATAGATGCCTGGTGTCAAAATCATGGCCTCAAGCTAAATGCCAAAAAGTGCATAGTCATCCCCTTTGGAAAAAACAAAGTACCCGCAAACCACCACATATGTGGTAGTCCTCTAAATACAGAAAATGTAATAAGGGATCTGGGGACCCAAGTAGATAGTAATCTCTCCTTTGACAATCATATTGCCATGGTGGTTAGAAAATCCTTCTATGTGGCCCACCTAATCAGAAAAGGTTCACATCAAGAAAAAAAGAGGTTATTGTGCCCCTTTACTCATCACTCATCAGACCATTCACAGAGTACAATGCCCCATTTGGGATGTACCTTACAAGACACCTGCAACAGCTGGAAAGACCAAGAAGTACCTCACCAAGAGGATTACTGGCCTCAAACATATGTCCTATGCAGCCCGACTGAAGAAACTCCAGCTGTACATGATTGCATACCACTTACTCAGAGGTGATCTCTGCCTGACATACAAGGCCATGTCAACCCAGAATTGATGGACATGCTCCACCTAAAAAAAAAACATCTAAAAAAAAACAAATCCCCAAGAGCCACACACTCTAGGGATCTAAACCTCACCACAACGATAAATAAAACGTGCTGGAGGGATAGCTTCCTGTCCAAGAGACTCCCCATGCCTTGGAACAGGATTCCAATCTATATAAGGCAGAGCCCCTCACTAACACTCTTCAAGAGAAACCTTGACGAGTGGATGGGAAACAGAAAATTTTCCCCGGGGATCACTGCAGTGGCTCTGCTGGACAGAGGCACAGGGAACTAATGGCTCTGCTGGACCGAGGCACAGGGAACTAATCTAAAGGGGCGGCAAAAGCCAACACATTCTGGCTAGGTTTATAGATGCCCTCGGACAGATAGCCTAGTACTTACCTATGAACCTATGAACCTATATGTGAATAATTCATACATATAGAGCTTTGCTAAGATCTGTTGCAGCTTCTGGAAGTCATAAAACCATTTCAAGCTTTCATCCTTCCAGAATAGCAATTAGTTCACCCCCAAGGACAATACAGAAGGATTCCTAGGACAGACATTTTGTCTGTGGCTGTATTGAGACCTGTGTGATACAATTTTTATGGCCTAAAATAAATAATTTAATGTCAGACTATTTTTCAAAGTTAGCTGGACTGAGATTAACCTTGTCTCTTCCAGTATCCTCTATTACACTATATTCATTTCAGCAGTTACAATACAGTCTGACATACAGGTGTATTTTTTTCTGTCCTGCAGGACCCAAAGTTGGCACATCTTTAACACATTTTTAACACATGCAGCTTTACAAAGACATTTTTAATACAAACACCTGTACAAATCAGTTTGATATACAAATGACATACAATTATTTACAAACCTCCAGTTAGCTATGCTGGTATATGTTACACCGCCACTGTCTTACTTCTCCTGGCATAGCTGGCAATACCTCAAACCATCACAAGAGTCACCAAGACAATGGCTGGCTCACAGAAAGCACCCAATAAGTCAGGATCAGTGAGACCACGTCCAGCAATATTCACCAAAATTCTCCAGCAGAGTAACCCCAAACTTTGAGCTGGGCACACTCCTGTTTGGAATCTACTTCTCAGAAGTCAAGGCTAACATTCAAGGCCTTGGGCTCACCAAGTTCACAGATGACTATAAACTGGGAAGTATTACAGATTCCCTCCCAATAAACCAATATCTTGCAAGAGGGTTTCACACAGACAAACGACTGGTGCTAAAGTCATGGATAAAACTCAATGCCAAAAACAGCACTATAATGACCTTTGGGAAACCTTCAATTCAGGTTTATTGCTCCATTGATAAAACATCCCAAGACCTGACCTAGTAGTAAGGGATCTGGGAACATAGTAGGCATCAAATTTGCCTTTGATCAACACATAGTTAAGAAGGTAAGGAAATCATTCTTTGTTGCCCAATTTATAGGTCAGAGTATGACATCAAAGTCCATAGAAGTTATAGTACTGCTGCTTTGCCTTTATTAGACCTGTTATTGAATACAATGCCCCCTTTGGCATGTATCTAACCAGACACTTGCAACTGTTGGAATGTCTTCAAATGTTTCTCACCAGGACAATTCAGGGCATGAATACCCTGTCATACACTAATCACCAAAAGGCTCTGTCTCTGTATTCAGTCTCCTATGGACTGCTGAGAGGGAATCTTTGCCTGGCATACAGAACATCCTCAGGCCTAGCCCTGATGGATCTGTTGCACAAAACAAATAGCAACAGAAACACTAGATTTAGGGATATGAACTTTGCTTGTGACATAAATAGAATGTGTTGGAGAGACAGATATGTGTCACTAAGGATCCCTGCAGTATGGAATAGGCTCTCCATCTATGTAAAAACAGAGTTCATCTGTGACCCTCCTCAAACAAAATTTTGATAATTAAATGGGAAATCGTAAATTTTCCACTGGTCTGTCCTCATCTCCCTTATGGATAGAGGCCATTAATAAGAAACTTATTATCCTAACTAACACCACCCTCCACAAAAACCCCTTAGTTATCTCTATTCTAACATGCCCCCCCATATATTGCCCATGTCATTCAGGATTTAAATGGGCTTGGGTTGAACGGCTAGGATTGTAAGGGCACTAGTGGTTGCTAGCTAGTAGCAATTTATGAACTTATTTGCATAAGCATACCCATATATCTTTATATATGTAAACAATGTCAAAATACGTATTGGTGTAACACCTATCCATGAGTTAATTTATTGTCTCCATTTTTGTGTCTTTTTCCCTGTCTTCCTCCCTTCCTCTGACCTTTTGTTTTAATTATGTATTATTTTGCATTTCTTTTGTTCTTTCTGTCCCTTTTATGTTACTTTTTCCACAGATCCAGATGTATCAGAAGCAGCTGAACCATGTTCTTCCCCAGTGTCTGATAATGTTCAGGATCATTCCCTTCCCATGCAGAGACATCCTTCCAGGGTCAGGGTGGTGGTTCTGGTCCTGAAGACACCCTTCTTCAGAGCAGTCTGGAAAGACAGCAAAAGAAGTTAACTTCTGGACCTTGTCAATGATATCCCAACAGCAAAAAGCAGTGGCGGCTGGTGACTTCAAATTAAAGGGGGGCTGCAGGAGACAGCTGAATGGGTGGGGTCAATGGGAAGGGGTGCGACCAACTAGAAAGGGGAGGAGCTATGCTCAAAACCACAAAAACTAACTTTAATTAAATACGCTGCCCTGGGTGCCAAACCGTCATTATGAGAGTCCAATCAAGACAAAAATAAGTGTAGAAGAATAAAAATATTTCAATGCATTGGCTGCATGACAGCTTACTTAATATCTAGATGGAAACAAAAGGTTGTGAGGCATGAAAAAATAAATTACTTTTTAAATACATTAATGGAATGCTCGTCAAAATCAAGTATAAGAAAAACAAGCAGCACTCAACTCAAACCACTTCTCCTTGCACTGCAGTTCTAATTATAAATTATATTCAGCTTTATTAAAGTACCAAGTAATATGCTGAAAGTAGAAATCTCTGTGATGCCCCCACTTATAAAAATGTTTCTTATCCAAAAAAAACCTGCTGCCTGATAACTATCTACTTGTTTCATGGGGAAAACATGATCAAAGTAAAAAATGAAAAGCAAACAAGAAACAAGCTCAAGATACATTGCTTAAAGGATTACTGTACAGGTTATGGACCACACATGATTGGCATTCTGTTTAGTTTATGGGTAAAGCCTGTAGATATGACTGGAAGTCTCCAACAAGTGTAATGAGCTTTTTAAAATAATGTAATCCTGTCCTTCAATACCCAAGGCTTATACATTATCTAGTTAAGTATTCTCTGCATGGCAACAACAGAAAGGCTTTCAATGTTGGCAATTCTTTAACAGTATGCTTATTAAAGCTTACTTGCATCTTACGATCTCAGACAAGCTTATCTTATGGTTATTAAAGCATTGCTACTTAAACAGAGAGCAACAGGCACTTTCTGAGTAATAAGCATAAATCAACAGTACAAAAATATGACAGAAACCAGACCATTCTGCAAAATCAAGGACAGATGAAAAGCCACTGTAGTACTTGTGTCTACCCTGGATGGGGGGACACTCTGCCCATGTTACACTGCATAACTACTCCTCGCCTTGCTTGGACACATCCAGAGTCACTACATGGGGGAGTGGGGTGCAACAAGTATGTCACAATTTGAAATGTCTCTGGCTGACTGTGATGGCCCTGACACATTTGTCCTACCTCTCAACCTCAGAGCAAGAAATCTGGACAAAGCCATATATAGAAGTGGGACAAAGGCACAAAAAAGAGGACAATTTTTAAATATTGCTCTTATAAACTTAGAAAGATAATATAATAGGTCTTGCATTAGTATGAATTTTCTGAAAGGTATGAAATCTGAAACTCAAATGTCTATCATTATTTTCTAACTTCAGTCTTTAATGATTTGTCACTAATTTGCCAAAAAAACACAATTTTATGAAAAATGGACCAAAAATGTGATGCAAAAATATAAAATAGCCACACAATACAACTGGGAACCTGTCAAAGAAGGGACACTCTAATATTAGTACTGCTAACTTGAGCAGCTGACAAAATAGAAGAATCTACATGCATTTCAAGTAATCTATAACTTTGATTATTACAGTTATTTCTTAATTGTAAACCCTCCATGTTTTCTTCCAACATTGCTATTTTGTGGAGGGATTATTAGGGGGAAGAGCAATATTTTGAGCCAAAATCAGGGACAGTTGAGAGGCTGGCTATGCCTAATTCTATAAAGCAATTTATTTGCATGTACCTCTCAATCTGTTAATGCAATACATCTGGACAAGGCCAAATATATTGGGGGAACATATAAACAGTACTAAAAATTGCTCTTGTATAAACTGAGACAGTTGATAGAATAACAAGTCTTACTTTAGCATGCATTTTTCTGAAGGTTATGAAGTCTGAAACTCAGTGTATCATTATTTAGTGACTTAATTCCTAAATTTATTTGCCAGAAAACTACAAATTTTATGAGGAACAAACCAAAAATAAGAAGCAAAAATCTATTCATTCTTTGAAAATTGGGACAGTTGGGAGGTATAGTTCAACTGAGCCTCTGAGTTTGCTGCCCTTCCCCCTCACAAAATCATCGTCGAATGGAGCCTCTGCAGCCATTCCAATGATCCATTACTTGGCTATTTCACTCCATTTACCATAAACACTAATGTGCATACTGCTTTACTTCTATGATGATTTGGACTTCATTTGAAAGTTTTATTTTGCATTTTACAGCACAAACACTAAGACATCTGCTAAACAAAGCAATGCAGTCTCACAATGAAAACAGACTTAGCATTAAAACTACTCTGCCCTTGAAACTCACATTCATTAAAACAGCATTGAAACCCACATTCAAAGAAAATACATTTTGCCAGTGGCAGATAAAGATTAATTTTGGGCTGTTTTCAAACCATAGGCCCCTTGCATATGAAACATACATGTGCTCTTTGATACACCTTCTTGATTGTACTAAATTATATTCCTTGTACAATACAATGCAGTTGTTAGAGGGCTTTTTAAATTTGTTGTGAACATTTTTCCAGTAAGCAATGAAACAAAACACATGCACCCATAATGACAAGTTCAGAACATTTCCATCATAAAAGTCTACTCAGACTTCTACAGTCCACCATTATCAGTAAATATGCACAATTCTACAGTCCACTATTATCAGTAAATACGCACAATTCTACAGTCCACCATTATCATAAATATGCACAATTCTACAGTCCATTATCAGTAAATATGCACAATCTCTGAAGTAAAAGTCATCTAAATAATTCCACATTAAAGAAATTTGTAACTAATGAAGAGGTTGCTGTTAGCAAACACCTTTATATTTCATGGTTTCATCGAAAAATAGTGTCTGTTGCCCCTGAGGAATAAATTGCCTATATTACATTAAAAAAATGATAAACTAGTAATATTGCAAGAGGAAATGGATGGCAAACTGATAACAGGCTCATAGTTAGTATCTTCATGAAAGGAGGACATTCTCAGTACGGCAGCAACCACCCCTTGTGGGAGTAGAACTCACAGCCTTCTGCATTAACAGCGAGTACACAACCTGTTGTGCTATTAACAATGAAAGCCAACTCAGCATAAGCAGCACTAAACCTTTCTTCCCCTGCAGCTCTCAGCTCCTTGTAAAATCTACTCAATACTCAACTGCATCTCAACTTCGCAGCACAAGAAATCTGGAAAAACCCAACATTTGTTGGGGGGGGGGGTCAAAAGCCCAAAAACCAGGGACACATTAAACATTGCTTGTATAATCTTGGAAAGTTGCTAGAATAAATGCTGTGTTACCACCATACATTTTACTGCCAAGGTCCCTGTGCAAAACAGTCAGAGCGACATACCACTACGCCAAATCAGCTGCTTTGTCAAAGAGAAATGCTGTGTTACCACCATACATTTTACTGACAAGGTCCCTGTGCAAAACAGTCAGAGCAACATACCACTATGCCAGATCAGCTGCCTTGTGAAAGAGAGGAAGACTGAAATTAAATGGCTATCATTTAGTGAATTTAGTTCTCACCATAGCTGTCAACCTCTTAGTACAAAACACCTGGACAAACCCAGTAATGAGGGAATACAGCCTTCAAACATATTCAGTGAATTCAGTTCTTGCCATAGCTGTAAACCTTAGCACAAAAAACCTGGACAAAGCCAATAATGGGGGAATACAGTCCCACAAATAGGGACAAATTTCAAATATTCATCTTATAAACTTAGAAAATTGCTAGAATAAAAGGTTGTGTTACTATGTATTTTCTGAAGAATGTGAAGTCTGAAATTCAAATGCCTGCCAATTTTGCTTCTGATGGAACAAAAACAATTTTCAGCAGAGGCCCAGGGAGAAATACTGCAGACACATGTCTTTGTAAAATGGCAGGACACCAGAGAAAATCCACATAAACACAGGGAGGAGATGCAGACTCCACACAGAAGGCACCCCAGCCAAGAATCAAACCAGAAAACCTATAGCTGTGAGGCAACAATGCTACCACTGCACCATCAAATATATAAGGAATTAAACATTCAGAAACCTGAAGTCTGAAATTCAAATGCCTGTCACTTTTATTTAACATTTTTAACCAGGACAGTCTGACTTGGAACAAAAAAACAATTTTCAGCAGAGGCCCAGGAAGAAATAATGCAGACCTGTCTTTGTAAGATGGGAGGACACAAAAGCAAACCCACACAAACACAGGGAGAAGATGCAGACTCCACACAGAAGGCACCCCAGCCAAGAATCAAACATAGAACCTACAGCTGTGAGGTAACAATGCTACCACTGCACCATTAAACATCAAGCATTTAAAAATTTAGAAACCACAGATACTATGAGGAACAGAACAGATCAAATAAGAGGCAAAAAATCTGCAATTTTTTTTTTACAAATGGTGGTGGGTAGGGAATTCAGGCCCTTAACACCTGCATACAAGGTACAGCGTTCAAGCCTGAGGTATTCCCTACCACACCACCATGAGTCTACTCTAGCCACCAGTATATAGTAAATGGGGCATTTCACACACACACACACACACACACACACACACACACACACACACACACACACCTTGGTGATGAGCTAAATAACTGTAACTGCTTCCACACACACTCTGCATGCTTACTTTGTTGCTGAACAGCCCCAGCCCACTGACGAGCTAAATAACTGCTTCCACTTACTGCTCGGTTGCCGCCGATATCTGAACAGCCCTTTTACCTGTATTCCTTGCGTGATTGGTCCATCCCAAAGTATTCCTTGCAGTCCAAATCCGCGATTGGTCCTTCCTGCGACTGCTGTAGTCCGGAGTGTCTCCATTTTGTGATGTCATAGCCGCACAGACTTCTGGGCATCTTGGGGCTGAGATGCCTTTCCCCTTATCTAGACTGCTGAGAAAGCAGTCTGAGAGCGTGTGTGCATGCGTACATGTCCGGGAATTGATTTTGTGTTTCTCTGTTCTGTTTTTCATTTGTTTTTTAGGTGGGAGGACTGCAGTCCTGCAGTCCTATGGCACGAGCTGCCCCTGGCAAAAAGGAGAGAGCACCACAGCTAGAGCGGGTCTATGCAATATAAGTAAATTTTAATTTGGTAATAAGCGCTTTCACGCCCCAACAGACGCTTCTTCAGACTTCAATGAATACACAACATAAAATCACCTACATTTATAAACATATACAAGCAATCAAACAATTAAACAATAAATTCATCAATCAATTAAGCTTATTTCAACCACTGATGAGTTTCCTAGGGAACATAATATAAAAACATAAATAAAAATGAACCATTTCTATCAATAACTGATCAAAGGTCATGTTGCAACTCAAAATACAAACTATCAGATGCAGGATAGTTATTCAAATATATGTGCGTATTAATATATCAATAAATAAATACATATATAAAAAAAAACTATCTAGCATATTTATCTATATATAAATATAAAAACATATATAAAACTGTTTAAAACTATATATATATATATATATATATATATATATATATATATATATATATATACATATAAAAATATTAAGACATTTAAATTAGTTATTATAAAAGTATATATATATATATATATATATATATATATATATATATATATATATACACACACACACACACAAACACAAACACACACAGATCTTAGAAAAACTATATATGTTTATATGCATATATACACAAATAAATACATTCATTCATGAATATTTTTTAAAAAAAATCACAAATAAAAAATATGTATACATAAAAATGCACCTACATAAAAAATGCATAGTATATAGAAGTCTGTGCACACATCATTCAATGTTTCAGGGGTCTGTCTAGCAGAAAAGGTTTTAATGCAACTTTGTCATTTAGTCCAAACCCCTTACCTGCCTGCAACCTAAGTATCCACCTTATTTGCCTCTGTTCTGTATAATTTGTAAAATGTCCTAGTCTATAGGTATGGGGTACTAACTCAATCACTAAAAACAAAAACTTATGCGTGGTATCATTCTCCAAGATGTGTCTAGCTAAGGCATTCCCTTCATCTTCCTTATTAATTGCGTAGATATGTTCCCTAACCCTGTCTCTTAATGTCTGGTTCGTCATCCCTACATAGAAACATGGACATTTAATACAATATGCCAGATATATCAAATCCCTACTCATGCAATCTGCATAATGCTTAAATATATATGTATGGTTCGTGGTAGGATGCATGAAAGTATTTTTACTACACATAAAGTGGCAATGATTGCAACATCTGCATGGAAAGGTATCATGTCTCTGTGAGTATTGACTATTAGTTTTAGCTTCCTTATAACATAATAACCTCTATAGTGATTTATTATTATGATATACAGAACAGAGGGAAATAAGGTGGATAGTTGTATTTATTTGTGTATATATGCGTATACACATACATAGTTTTTCTAAGATCTGTGTGTGTTTGTGTATATATATATATATATATATATATATATATATATATATATATATATATATATATTTAAACAGTTTTATATATGTATTTATATTTATATATAGATAAATATGCTAGATAGGTTTTTTTTATATATGTATTTATTTATTGATATATTAATATGCACATATATTTGAATAACTATCCTGCACCTGATAGTTTGTATTTTGAGCTGCAACATGACCTTTGATCAGTTATTAATAGAAATGGTACATTTTTATTTATATGTTTATGTTATGTTCCCTAGGAAACTCATCAGTGGTTGAAATAAGTTTAATCGATCAATGAATTTATTGTTTAATTGTTTGATTGCTTGTTTATGTTTATAAATGTAGGTGATTTTATGTTGTGTATTCATTGAAGTCTGAGGAAGTGTCCGTTGGGGCATTTTAGTGCTTACTACCGAATTAAAATTTATTTATATTGCATAGACCCGCTCTAGCTGTGGTGCTCTCTCCTTTTTGCTGTTGGGATTGTGCTTATTTATTGAGGAGAGCTTTACACACCAAAATGCTGTGTGTTGTTCCTTGTCAATGATATGGTGGAGCGGAGAGGCACCTTCAGCTAATGCAGGACCTTATTCATCCATTGCAAGACTCACTGGCCCAGTTGGCTGTGGGTACCTAGCCACTGGAGACCCCCTATTTCATTGATGTCTTCCACTTCATAACCATCATGCAGGGGTAACATTTGAAGTCCCCTGTACCAGGATGGTCATTGCTGCATCTTCATCACCTCCCTCCCTCCTTCTATAATGCTATATCCTACAGTCTTCCATACTTCCTACCCCAACACCACTCTCATACATAGAAAATATTTGAAAAATGAATGGGGGACTATCACCAAAAATATAGTACCCCTCTTCTCCCACCTCCTTCAACTTTATCCTCTTGATGTTCTCCTTCTCTGTGTCCCTTATTTTATGTCTCCCTATTTTCCACCTTTCCTAGCTTCTCAGTTTACACATTTCAAAGAACCAAGTAAGGTGTCCCCATAAGTTCACCCCTCTAGTCAGTGCATAAACCTCTTTATGTTTGTTTTAAATGCATTCTAAATAGTTGTGCTGAGTGCTGCTTGACTTAACTAACCACCATTAGTTCAAGTTGGCTTTTGCAGTGCTGCACTCCTCCAAAACATTCAAAAATATTCAAAGTCAGTTGAGACTTTATGTATTAACAAATTAATTCCCACATAACTAAACAATTATTTTCCCATTTTAAGCAGCTGTAAAAAGTGAGCATTCCTTTACACTGGCTTTTACATTGCCTTAGTTATTGCAAATAGCTTATGATCAGTATATTTGATATCAGTCTAACCATGCAGTAATACTGTGTGAAGAGATTCTAATAAAATTATAATAATAATAAATTACTCACACGCCTGCCATGAAGTTTTATGAAGATTTTCAAAAAGTTCAACTTGAAATGAATGCTAGCTAACAACGGCTTGTTGCAGTATTGCTACAGTTAGGAAGACTATAATCATATGGATCACGGGTTTAGGTTGATGCTGAAGTACAAAATGTTAAATAAAAATGAAAGACATGTTTTTTAATTGTCAAAAGTTCTGATTATAACTGTGATAAATTAGACAGTGAAGTCAAATCCTAAGCCACTACTGAATATGTTCAAAAATCCACTTCATAAATCATGTGCTAAACTACAATGATTATTAGTGAGTTTAGCTTTCTAAGTGGTGCTGTTATACTGGGCATGCTTGTTTACTTATACATTTATTTGCCTATTTATTTGTTTATTTATATCCTTTCATTTTGCTGACAAGGATGAACATGCTGAACGCAACTTATTTTCAAACAACCTGGAAAAATCAACAAAAACAATTAAAAAAAATAATAAAATCAAACCCATCATCATGAATATCAAAACTGACTAGGCAACTAATGATATAAATATCATTGGGCAGTGCAGTGGTGCAGCAGTTAGGGTGTCACCTCACATCAAGAGGTTCTATAGTTTGATTCTTGGCTGGGGTGCCTTCTGTGTGCAGTCTGTATGTTCTCATTGTATTTGCGTGGATTTCCTCTGGGTGCTCTGGTTTCCTCCCACATTCCAAAGATGTGCATCTGGAGCATTTCTCCCTGGGCCTCTTCTGAAACTGGGCTCTTTCCTAGTAAACAAATAATACAATAAATAGACGGATCTTGGAAACTTTATTTCAGCAGAAAAACACAACAAAATTGACAGAACTTCAAACACCTAAGAAACCTCTTCAGGCAAAAAAAGTCTGCTATAATAATCTGCAAAATAAGCATCTATATAATCCCAAACAGTTCTGGACAACTATGATTGATCCCTCATGCTGTGGGAAAACCATAACACCATCTTCTTCCACCAGTAACACTTCAAACTCTATACCCAAACAGTTCAACACCTTGTTTACTCAGTCCACAAATCTAACTCTCCCTCCCACTGCAGACAACCAGCCATTTTTCTTCTCTTTTCAACCAGTCTCTGTCTCACCCATCCAGAAACACCACCAAAGCTAAAAACTACAATGACAACAGCCAATAATCTTTCACTAGAACTTCTTCACATTTCCTGTTCCCCATCCAACTGTCCAAGTTACACTTGAATTGGGTTATGGAGGAACTCTGCTTTGCATGGATGGGAAGCCTGCTCCAGAGAAAGGGTGGTCTCTGGGATACAGGACAGTCTCTCCAGCAGGTCTTATTTATATCACAGGCAAGGTTTATGTCTCTAGAATGGTTAGTTCTGGTGCTGTTTGATTTGTGGATATAAAATAGGTCCATCAGGGAGGGATCTGACAATGCCCTGTACGCCAGGCATATATCTTCCCTCGATAGCTGGTAGGAGACAGAATACAGGGATGGGGCCTTGAGGAGGTCTGCATAGGACATGTTACTTATTCCCTGTATTCTTTTAGTGGGGAACTTCTATGAACATTCCAGTTATTGGCTATGCCTGGTTAGGTACATACCAAAGAGGATGTTGTATTCAATGATAGGCCTGATGAATGGCAAATACAATGAAACAATTACTTCCTTGGACCTGGATGCCATACCTTTGTTTATAAAAACAAGTCAGGCCTGGGATTAATTTAAGGTAGCCCAATCAATCATCAGTGTATACTCTAATGGCAGTGAGAGCATCTCTCTGTCTTATATGCAATTGAAGACTATCCCACTGGTGGAAAGTTCGAGTATATCTCAATGGAAGCACATTTGGTGCAGATTAAGAGGTTCCTGGTTCAAATTCTGGTGCTCTCTGGTGGGATGGCTTTTTTGTCACCTCCTTTATCTACTGTGCAACAAGTTCTGTTATCCCTGTCAAAAGCTAGAAACACCTCATTCAAGGGTCCTGATAATATATCAAGTTGCCTGATTATTAGTGCAAAATATGGCTAATCTGATCCCCTGCTTAACCTCATTAATCTAAACCATTGATTACATACCTTAAACCTAGAAAATTGTAATATCATTACACAAGGTTGTCCCATTTATGGACCTTGGTAACTACAGACCAGTAAGTCTCACTAGTCTCATATTTAAAGATTGCTTTAATCTGGACATTGAAGAATCGCTTAACTCCGGAACCTCATTAATTCAGCTTTGTCAAAAGAAGGTCCTGCCTTTTCAATGTCATTAATTTCTATTAAAAAGTAACTGATTAAGTAACATTTATGCAATGCAAAGATTATTTCTGGACCTTGTCAAAGCTTTTGACACTATTCCCCTTGCAGGCAATCAGGCAATCCTTCTATTGTGCAGTGTATAGCTAACTGTTTGTATGACAGAAACCATGTGGTTAGAATGACTGGTGCCACTTATGAAACCAATAAAAAAATAAATTATAAAAAAAAAAAAAAGAATTACAAGTGATGTACCACAAGGCTGAGTGGTCATCCCTCTTAGATTTGGCATCTAATTCTCAGACAGCAAGACTCCTAGCCTATAGTTATCTACGTTTTTAGATGACTGTAAATAAGTGTTGTTATTTCATCTTCCATTGATTTATAACTGCTCTAGCATGGATTAGACCATGATAATGACAAGTGCAATGACAATCATCTCAAATTAAATTTGAAGAAGTATATCATAGTTCATTGTAGTCAAAAAATAACATGTTTACCATATAGTTACCATACTCCTCTAATCAGACAATGTTGTAAAGGATCTAAGCACTGTAGCTAATAATTCCATATTGTGTGACAATAATGTCTCTGCCATAGTTCAGACAGCTTTCTTTCTGGCTCATCTTATTTCTAAAGGCATCTCCACTAGAGCCAAATAAGTCTTATCTCCCTTTATGTATTTCTTATCAAACCCATTATTAAACAAAATGCACCTTTTGGCACGTATTTGTCTAAACATATCATTCAGCTTGATAGACTTCAGAGACTCATGACAAAAAAAGCCAGTGGCCTAAAAATTATTACTTATCAGGACAGACTGGCAGACCTCTCTCTTCTCAGTCTCTTAGAGACTCCTCCATGTTTAGCTTTTCAGGCATGAATGATAAAATATTGTTTGACCTCCTGTTGCCTCAAATACCCAGTTAAAGGATCTAATTCTTCATCAGTAGATAACTAAGACATGTTGGCATGATGAATTCATATCTCAATGTCTTTATTTCAATGTTTTAAAAGTAATTTGTTTTGAGGAGGTGTAAAAGATCAAAGAGTGTTGCATTAGCACTAAAGGCTAAATTAATCTACACGTTTTTAAGATACTGAAGGCCTTTATTCCCATGATATTTTAAGCTAAAAACCTATGGTTTCTTTTGAGCTATTTGATGTGTTGGAATAAAGAAATACTAAAACCAGCATTATCTTCTAGTAGTAGCCTGATGAAGGCAGAGTATAAATGAATGATAACTTCTCTGACCAGAACGAGATACCTTTAGTTATTAATTTGGCTAGAAAGAAGGATCTCCTGATTGCTGCTGCTAAGTGGTGTTCGAAGAATTGGAGTTATCTAAGAAGTTACCAAGATCTCTGATGACCATGTATGTCTGGAATGATGAGCTCTTTGCAAACTGCTGTTGAGTTATGTTTACCAGAGATGCAATGCTGCAGTTCTTTGTACTTAATTTAAGCCATCTTCCAATACACTGTTGATTTTTGTGGTTTAGCCCTTCCTATAGGAACGTAGTGTCAAATGCTGAGTGACTGACAACACCAAGTTTTTAGCTATGAATAAATCAAAATGGGTACCACTACTGAGCCCAGGGGAATGTCACAAGTCAATCTTTTGGTTTCTGAAGTGCCACCTGCTACCTTAACTACTTTTGTACCAGTCAGCCAGGTTGCTAACCATCATACTGCAGAAGGATCTGCATTTAGGCCTTTAAGCTTATTTACTTTCCACCAAGGAAATAGTTTTAAATGCCTTGACAATATCCATGAGTGCTAATTGATTTGCACAGCCACTACCTATAGCATCAGTGATTTCCTCAAAGAAGTTTACTAAATTTAGTAGGCATGATCTCTTTTTAGCAGAACCATACTGTTGTAGGTTTTGAGCAGTATGACTGAATGACTGAGTTTTGTGGAGGTTATGAAATCAGGTATACTACACTTCCTAGTTTTGCAAATTAGACTTATTTATTTATTTATTTACTATCTGATCACTATATAAGTGGACTGGTAGAGTAACCTTTTCAGCCGCAGTCTGAGCTCAAAGAGCAAAACATACATCACGGTCTTTCAATCAACAATATTACATACATTATGATTATATAGCAAAATTCAGAACATAATAAGACTGAATGCAGATAAAGTAACATTAAAGGATCCAGTCCGAGTGCATTGAAAAAAAAGATATATACAAAATGTAAGCTGAGATGTGCATAAAATATTTTGCAATCATGCACATAAAACAGAAATTTATATATATATATATATATATATATATATATATATATATATATATATATATATATATATATATATATATATATATATATATATATATATATATATGTGTGTGTGTGTGTATAGATGTATATGAAAAAGATGCCATGTTAAGAGACTAAGAAAAGTTTATTAAATATATTCTAGTGTTCATTACAGGGGATGATAAGTTACCTATACATTGCCATGATAGAATTTGCAGGTGGATTCAGTAAAGATGTGCTGTTTAAGTGCATCTTTAAGCATTTAATGTTTTCTAGATTTCTGATGTCAGTAAGCAGGTGGTTTTAGGGAGCTGGTTCCGGTCTAGAGTAGGCTGTCACACATAGACCAGTTTTAAATGGAGGGCATACTAGAGTGAAACTGGTGTCTGTGTACTTCTCAGTACATAAAAGTTGTATAGGTATTTTCAGTCAACACCCCTGGGATCCCACCTGTGTCCCTACTGGACAAGGGAAACAGGTGCTGACTTTGTGGAAACATGGGCGAAATTCTTGACTAGGCTTATAAGGTCCTCCAGGCCAGTAGCCTACTATCATCCTATGAGCCTATGAACCTATGAAGGGTGCAATGTCCATGTTTTAGCACCTTGTAAATTAGAGTACCCAGAAGAAGAGTGGTCCTTTGAGACAATGAAAGCCATTTCAATATTTAGCAAATTGCAATGGTGTATATGGGGGTCTGCTAATAAAGTAAATCTGCAGATTTTATTCTCAGCAGTCTGTATTTTGTGAGTATTGTGTGCTGAATCCATAATGAAAAAGGAAGCCCATATTCAAGCTTGAGTATTAAAATATGTTTAGCAATGGCCCTGCAAGCAGCAGGTGAAAGGAGGTGACTGATCTTGTAATTTGAGCAAGGACTTTATAAATGCAAAATGTGTGTGCGTGTGTGTGTGTGTGTGTGTGTGTGTGTGTGTGTGTGTGTGTGTGTGTGTGTGTGTGTGTGTGTGTGTGTGTGTGTGTCAGAGTGTGTGTGAAAGAGTGTATGTGTTTGTGTGGTAAAGGAAAGGGTAGGGTCAAGTATTAGGCCTGCTACCTCCATTCAGTGACACTAGGTATTCTATTCTTATTAAGATTTCTTAAGAGAATAGGAGGAATAGTGAGTAATGTCTTGCCAGAGGGAAAGGCCATGATATTGGTTTTCTTATGGTTAATTTGCTGTCTTTTTTCAGTAGTGGGTCATGTGCACAACTGAATGAAATTGCCCTTGATTTGCTGATCAGAATGGCTAGCACTGGATCGCAGGAGCAGCATATCATCTGCATGTATTTTTAATTTAGGATTTGATAATTCTATGGGGAGATCATTAAAAAACTGATGAAAGAGAAGGACCTAGCACAGACCCTCATGGTATACCTTTATTAAGTCTACCAGAAGCAGAGGATGAAACATTGCTATGGATTTGGAACATTCTGTTTTTTAGATAGCTGCAGAATTGCTGATACTGTTATCTCCAAAGTTGTGTCATTTGAGTTTGTTGAGAAGAAAGACATGCTTGACCATTTCTAAAGCCCTTGTCATGCCAGCAAAGAGACCTGCAGCAATAAGTTCCTCATTCAGGTTGGAATAAATGGTATAGGTGGTGATTACAGGGCAGTAAAGGTAGTGAAGGCATTGCAAAATTCATGCTGTGCCTCACATATCAGGCAGTAGTTTTTCATTTGCTTAAGTAGTTTCTTGTATAAAACTATTTCAGATATTTTGGTAATTGGATGCAGGGTAGAAATTGGTCTATAACCCTTTAGCCCATCAGGAGAAGTGACTTTAGGCAGAGGGGTATAGCTGCATGCTTAATTGCTGGTGGGATAATGCTTGAGGTGATACAGATTTTAAAGATATGAGTAAGGAGTTTAGTGACTTTTTCAGCTGCAAGCCTTTGGAAGGAGGGATGAAGATTGCTGGGTTTAGATCAGAAACTGTTTATTTTGAGAAGTCAGGACCTGTTCTGTTTTACTGAAATTTTATAGAAGTTAAACTTTTCTGCATAAGAGGCTAGCAGGTAAAGATCAGGGGATGAAAGTTCTTGTTCTCACTGATGTGGTAGTAAGTTGTTGGAAAGGCTTTAGTTATGTCACTTTATTAGCAAAGATAGAATGATTCAATGTTGAGGGTACATTCTTGATAGCTGAGGAGTTATTTAAGGTCCCTGTTAAGTGCTTTATTTATTTCAAAAACTGATTGGGTCTAGACCAGTTTGCTTCCTGTTTCTGTCTAAGGTACAGGGTTTTGCAGTATTTGTCATAATTTCTGTTTCTTTCCTTAAACTCTGAAAAATTTTGTGGAGCTCTGCATTGTTGACAAGTTTATTTCCACAACCAAGTTAAGCACTTTCATCCTGCCACAGATTTTTACGACTTCATCAGAACTAACAATTCATGTTAAAACCCCACATTTAAATACTCCTAGTACAATAAAATCAATCAACCAATAAAACAGTTAGCTCATTCATTAAATCACTTCTAAAATTAACCCTCTATGTGCCTCAACTTTAATACACTGTTGATACTCATATAGTCAATTAAACTTAGGTATATACAAGCATTTAAACATAATTGCCATTTTAGTTCACAAATTTCTAAATGCTCAGATATAATTTTCCCTTGAATATCCATATTAATTTGCTGAATGACAATAAAATCAACATGATGGTCACAAAATTCACCCACGTTTACTCAAATCATTAGTGAGTTTTCCTTTTTTAATGTCCAGCATATGTTCATATATACGCTCACACAGGTGTCTGTTGGTCTTTGCTATATAGAAAGCTGAACATTGTAAGCATTTTGCCATGTAAACCACATTTCTTGACTGACAATTATAATGTCCTTGTGCAACAAAATTAAAAGCCCTAAGCTTAAACGTTTTTCTCGTAGGTACAATAAAGGGACATTGCTTGCACATCCCACATTTAAAATTACCCAAAGATTTATTACAGTGCACATTTATCATTTTTCTATGTTCTAACATGTTTTTAAAAGATGTCTTTTTTAAAAACTACAGTGGGTTTGTGGCCCACCAACTCTCTTGCTGCATTATTTTAAAATCTGCACTTAAAGTTACATTTTAGTCGAATTTGACCGAAAGTTTGTTTGTTTGTTTGTTTGTTTGTGGCCCACCAACTCTCTTGCTGCATTATTTTAAAAGTTTAGTCGAATTTGATTGAAAGTTTGTTTGTTTGTTTGTTTAATTTAACTGTGGAGGCTGCCCACTAAAGTGTGCTAGCCTGTGTAACTAATTTATCACTGTTTCTGCATTTTCTGTGTGTTTCTACCAAAAAAACAAAAAACCAAAAAAATAATCCTTGTTTTCCCGCCTCTCCTCGACTAGTTTAGACCAGTTTACAGGCATTGCTGTATTCTGGGCTGTGGTGTAGCTCCTGTGTTGTCCATTACCTTACTTGGATAGAAGGAAGTTTCTTTGCTCACCAGTGGGAGTGGGGAGCCTTGAGCAGCCTACCTGTCCCTGTAGGAAGTGACCTCAGCACAAGAAGCTGTAGTAATTGGTTGTTTTGGACCATCTCTAGCTCTTTTGTAGTTCACTGTTTAAAATCCGCCTCTGGGCATTTTTTTCTGGCTATACTGCTCAGACAAGCTCCTCGTGGTTCTGCAGAGTGGTCCTAGCAGCAGGGAACTCAGAAAAGCGACTACTTTCTGGATTTAAGTATCTTTGCTTTTTTTATTCACTTGGAATAGCTTCTGTAGCTTACCCTGAACTAGCTTGAACTGTTTTTTAACTGTTTGCTGCATTATTTTAAAATCTGCACTTAAAGTTACATTTTAGTCGAATTTGATCGAAAGTTTGTTTGTTTGTTTGTTTAATTTAACTGTGGAGGCTGCCCACTAAAGTGTGCTAGCCTGTGTAACTAATTTATCACTGTTTCTGTATTTTCTGTGTGTTTCTACCAAAAAAAACAAAAACAAAAAATAATCCTTGTTTTCCCACCTCTCCTCGACTAGTTTAGACCAGTTTACAGGCATTGCTGTATTCTGGGCTGTGGTGTAGTTCCTGTGTTGTCTATTACCTTACTTGGATAGAAGGAAGTTTCTTTGCTCACCAGTGGGAGTGGGGAGCCTTGAGCAGCCTACCTGTCCCTGTAGGAAGTGACCTCAGCACAAGAAGCTGTAGTAATTGGTTGTTTTGGACCATTTCTAGCTCTTTTGTAGTTCACTGTTTAAAATCCGCATTTGCATGGCTTTATTGTGGTTGTGCATAGCGCAGCCGGTTAAACAAGGTTAAACTTTTTCTGGCTCCACCAAGTCTGCTCTTCAAATTTTCCCTTAAGGAAGCTCTACTCTTAGTATAACCAGACTACTCACTATATTATAAGCCTAGCACTTGTTCTCAATACTTCTCTACTAAGTAAGCACTCTCGTACTAAGTAAAGCACTACATCTACTTACCACCCCTGTGAATATCCACTTCCCTTAAAGATACAGCACTCCCTTATACTGTTCTAGCATGTCGAGTGGTAGATTACTAGCATCGTCTCCAATTCAGTTGGTCAATCTGGGTATCTTCAGACAATGCTACAATTGTCTCATGTACACAGACAACCCTCTCCTCCACCCAACAAACACAAATACATGTGAGAGATGCAACTATATAGCCAAACTGGAGGCTGAACTCTCTCAACTCAGGGCTGGCATGACCAGACAGGAGGAGATGGCAACCACACACACAACAATCCCAGTCCCACATAGACCTACCACAACTGCAAACCAAACACATAAAAACACAAAGACATACTCGGAGGCTCTAATAAAAAACTTACCAAAACAACAGAGGCTCCCAAATCAGACATCCAAAAATCCACCACCTCAAAACAAAACACATGCAACACATACTTCAATAAATCAGTGTGTCAACCAATCACATCCCTTAAGGCCAAACACCTTGCCTGATACACTAGTAATAGGTTACTCTATAGTCAGACACACTGATGTCCCGCTGACCAGGCTGAACAAGGAGAAGGTGACTGTGAGCTGTCTATCGGGAGCTAGGATCTGCCACATAACACACACTCAAGTCACTCCAAAGCAAGTACAAATATGACCCCGTCATTATCCATGCTGGTGTGAATGACCTGAGACGTACCTCCCTGGACTACATGAAAAGAGACATAGAGGAGCTTTCCGATTATGTAGCCCAGGCTGGTATGACACTGACCATGAGCAGCATCTTGCCCTCACCAAGAATGATACCACAATACAAAGACAAGATGATCAGCTTTAACAATTGGCTCAAGTACTGGTGTCATTCTAAGGGGATCCAATGTCTGTCTGCCTGGGATGACATGTTGGACAAGCCACGCTGCTTCGCAAGGGATGGCTTACACCTGTCACCACTGGGCTTCCGGATATTAGCTAAGGCTCTTGCCACCCCCATAGTGCCTTTTTTAGGCAAGGCTCAAAAGACAAACCCACCTCCTTAGAAAACAAAAATGGAAAAAAACTAAGGGTAATGCTGCTCAACGCCAGAAGTCTAAATCTCAGGATGCAGGCACTTGATGCACTCCTCAGCATGGAGAACATCGACGTCTGTGCAGTAACTGAAACCTGGTTCAAGGCTCCTGAGAGCACCCCAGCGCTACCAGGCTATACCTCATATCATGCTTTTCGGCCCCAAAACCTGGGCTGAACCACAAAGGGAGGGGGAGTGTCCATATTCATCAAGGACACCCACACCTCCAGGTTAGTAGCAACACATGAAGCATCAGAGACCATACAGGTGCAACTAACCATAGGCAAAACTGCTATACAACTGGTAGCATGTTACAGACCACCCTCCCAATCTCAAGAACCCCACTCAGCCTTCCTGAAGACATTGGAGGATATGAATGTATCACAAAATACCATCATACTGGGAGACTTCAACTACCCAAACATAGATTGGGTACATTATTCTAGCTCTAATACCCTAGCCCAAAGGTTCCTGGAATTCATAAATTCAAATGCACTGGAACAACTAGTCACCTCTCCCACTAGGGGAGATAATATACTAGACCTGATCATCACAAACATGGGGACAAAATGCTCCACACCGGAAGTATACCCCTCACTAGTGAGATCTGACCACAAACTAATCACCCTGGATATACATATCCCACCTCCACCCCCAGCACAAAAGACCACAGTGAAAAACTTCTCAAAAGCAGACTTCACTCTTCTTAAGACTGAGATGGTATTCTTTAAGCCCACTGTGCCAGTGGATACCAAATCCCACAATGCCGAATCCTTCACAAAAGCTTTCTATGGACATCTCCAAGAATGCATGGATCATGCAATCCCAAACAAATCTAAGTCCCTCTCCACCAAAGGTAAGTGTCCTGTCTGGTGGACCTCAGCCATAAACAAATTGTATAACAAAAGAAGGAAGCTACTGCACGTCAGAGCAAAATCCCATGAAGGGAAGACATCTCTGATCAACATTAGCAGAAAACTACGTTCTCTCATAAAAACATCCAAGGCCAACTTTGAGAGAAAAATCACTAAGGACACTAAAGATAACCACAAAGCCTTCTTCAGCTATGTTAGAAACCTGGGCGGAAACCCTCAGATATGCTCAGAGTTGGTTCACAACAACAAAAAATACACTGAACCCACAGATATTGCCAACATTCTGGCTGACAGGTTCAGTGCAAATTTGTCCCCTCCTTCACCCCCCAAAGGAAGAAATACTTATCCCAGCTGAATGTAATCTCCCTGTCATCTCAGATGTCCAAGTGAGAACCGCCCTAAACAAAGCAAAAAACACAGCATCAATGGGACCTGACGGTATCCCGGGTTGCGTGTTATGTGAACTCCAAGAGGAGCTAAACCCACACATAAAAATGCTATTTAACCTTAGCCTTACTTCGGGATATGTACCTGAACACTGGCGTACAGCAACAGTGGTCCCACTCCACAAGGGGGTGCCTCTACAGACCCTGGAAACTACCGCCCCATAAGCTTAACCAGCCTGGTCTGCAAAGCTATGGAAAGAATCATTATGGAACTCATAAACAGAGACATAGGGGACCTACAGACACTTGACCCCACCCAGTTCGGCTTTGTAAAGGGCAGATCCTGCCTTTTAAACCTGGTTGACTTTTTCAAAACAGTCACTAGAGCCATTGATGAGGGCAAAGCACTCCATACAGCATACCTGGACTTGGCTAAGGCCTTCCACACAATACCCCACTCAGGCATCATAGATAAGCTCAACAGCTTAAAAGTAAACCCTTATGTCACTAGATGGGTTGCTAACTGGCTAAAGTACAGAACCCATAAAGTTAAAATCGCTGGAGCAATGTCAGACTCAAAGCCAGTCACAAGTGGTGTCCCTCAGGGATCTGTCCTGGGACCCCTCTTGTTCGGCATTTATTTCTCAGATGTTAAAGCAAACATGGGAGGGCTGTGGCTGACAAAGTTCGCAGATGACTGCAAACTAGGCGCCATAGTCGATACACCAGCAGACACACACATCCTACAAAAAGGCCTCACAGAAATGGACAACTGGTGCCGGAGCCACGGCCTTAAACTAAATGCCAAAAAATGTATAGTCATCCCCTTTGGGAAAAACAAAGTACCCACAAATTATCACATAGACAGCAACCCACTGAGTACGGAAAAAGTAATCAGAGACCTAGGGACCCAAGTCGACAGCGACCTCTCATTTGACACCCACGTTGCCAAAGTGGTTAGAAAAACATTCTACCTTGCACACCTCATCATGAAGGGATTCACATCCAGATCCAAGGATGTCATTGTACCCCTATATTCCTCCCTCATCAGACCCATGATTGAGTACAATGCCCCATTTGGTATGTACCTCACTCGGCATTTGCAACAGCTGGAGAGACCACAAAAGTACCTCACCAAGAGGATCAAGGGTCTCCAACATATGTCTTATTCTGCCAGACTAAAGTAACTTCAGCTCTATTCAGTAGCATATGAGAGAAAACACTATACCGGGTACCACACAATAACGTCTTTATTTAAACAAAGTAAAAAGGAGAGGTGAGTGCTTTCGCAACTATCGTTGCTTCATCAGACAAAGAATTAACTGTTCAACTGCTTGTTTTATATCAATCTCAGTCAAAAAAATTTTTTCCAATTAGTGACATCACACAACTTTTGAAAATTTAAAGGCATATATGACAAGAATATTGTAAAATACGCATATGAATATAAAATATATATACACAAAAATGTAAAATATGTTCATATTTATGCATATCTAATTTAAAACAGTTAAATAATCTCATTAAAAATGCATATAAATAAAAATGCATAGTATATTCATATTTATGCATATCTAATTTAAAACAATTAAATAATCTCATAAAAATGCATATATATAATATATATATAAAGAATGAAATATATGTATATATATATATTTATTTTATGCAAAAAATTAATTGTGTTGAAGGCGTCTAGCTTTAAGAAATGGAACCAGTGATGTACAACCATTTAAGCCTGGATATCTATCAGCATTGAGCTTGATAATCCATCTTTGTTCTCGGCTCTCTGTAAAATTTTCTATATCTCCTCCCCTCACATTTCTATGTATATGTTGTAAAACAAAGAACTTGAAAGAGTGTGAAGGGTCAGTGTTTAAAACATGTTGTGCAAGTGCACTAGTAGTTTTGTTATTTCTGATGTCTCTTATGTGTTCCAATATTCTATCCTTTAAGTTTCTATTTGTTTTTCCTATATAGAAGGCATGACATATTTGGCAGAAACAAAAATAAATAACATCTGTGGTTTTACAGTCTGCATATGAATGAGAGTATAGTGTAAAATTTCTAACAGGATGAATATATGGTGTAGTACTATGAATATGTGTACAAGCAGTACAAGACCTACAAGGAAAAGTACCTTTGCGTCTGGAATTATAGGTAGATTTTTTGACGTCTTTATTACACAATGTTGTTTAATAATATTAGTATACTGATTAACATTACTAGCATACTGAAAAACCGCTCTAATGCTATTATTTTGTGTATTATTTCTCAAATTACTGCTATCTGACGTAATAGAATTAGAAGATTGAAAGTACGCTTTACATTTAGAGTCCCTGAGTGTCCAAGCATCAGAAATAGTTCTATCTATTTCATCCATATGATATCCTCTTCTTAAAAAATCAGTTTTCAATTTATTCAATGCTAGTACTGCATCATTATCATTGTTGTGTAATCTTAATGTTCTGTATACCTGCCCCTTGAGCACATTTCTTGGAATGTGTCTAGGATGCATACTGGTTTTGTGCAGGTATGTATTTTTCTTCGTGGGTTTGTGAAAAATTTTTGCTGGTAAAACCTGTCAACTCTGATTTGATTATATGTACATCTAAGAAATCAATCTCAGATGTAGAAAATTTGTATGTGAATCTCAGAAAATCAGTAGTTGTATGCAAATAGTTAATAAATAATATAAGCTCAGATATACTGCCTTTCCATAATAAAAAAACATCATCCACAAAACGTGTATACCATAAAAGCTGACTAATAAATGGATTCTTATCAGAAAAGACATGTGTTTGTTCCCAGAATGTAAGAGATAGATTAGCATAACTATTTGCACATGGTGTGCCCATGGCAACGCCGATCTGTTGCAGAAAGAATTGTTCTTCAAAATATACAACATTATTTTCCAGAATAATCTCTAACAAACTGCATATAAGTTGTACTTTTTCATTGGTGAAGCAATTATTTCTTGTAAGAAAATTTCTAATCATATTAATGCCCCATGTATTCGGGATACTTGTAAACAATGACTCTATATCCATAGTAACAAGAGCAAAGTCATTAATATCTGATAAACTTTCAATTCTAGTATGCAATTTCTCTAGAAACATTTTGGTGTCTCTTAAAATATTTTCACATTTGTCTAAGAGCACATGCAGTGTACTTTCAACATAAATAGACAGTAGTTCTGTACACCAACCAGTGCCTGAGACTATGGGATGCATTGGTGGCAGACTTCTGTCTTTATGAACCTTTGGTAAACCATAAATCTTAGGAATAGTTGGATTCAAGACATTAAAGTATTTAAACAGTGGTTCATCTATTAAATCAGTAATTAATAAGTCAAAAATCAAAAAAGACACTTTATCAATGATGGCATTCACTGTAACTTTTGAGATTCCTCTGTATGTATCATTATTAAGCAGTAACTTATACATTTGTTGTACATACAATTGCTTATCTAAAATAACAATACCTCCACCTTTATCTGCCTGTTTAATAACGACAGAATTCAAGTTCTTTAGTTCATTCAGTGCTCTATATTCACTTGTATTTAGATTTCCATAGTAATAGTCACTCAAATTATCATCATATATCTGCCTAAAAGATGTTTCACATATATCAAGGGATCTTTGTATACTCGGGGGAGTATAAGGAATGAAAGTGCTAGGCTGTTTAAACACATTCATATTATTTGTAACATTGTTTGGGAACAAAACTTTTAGAGACAAATTCCTTCCTAATAATTTAAGGTCTTTAATCATTTCTGTAAGATTAGCCTTTCTAGCAGGTATAAATGAAAGGCCCTTATTAAAAACATTCAACCATTCTGGTGTTAAAATAATAGAGGAAAGGTTCAAAATCAAACCTGTAGTTAAGTCTGTCTCCTCTTCGGAGAATGTACTGCTCCTTCCAGTGAACCCAGTTGCAGTGACTGTCCTTTGTGTACATATTGTTTCATTCGATTCTTGTAAGGTAGTGGTACTCTCAAAGTGAAGTCGCCTAGTTTGCTGGCATCTAAAAAAATACTTTCTGTGTTTTCAGTCACTTGTATGTTTGAAGTTCCTTCCTTTCTTAGAGTCGATGAAGTATGACTTGTAGATGGTAAAACTGCATATGTTTTCTTTGGAATAGCTCCTAATTTACTGTTTTTATCTTTTAAATTACTGTTTTGTTGGTCAGAGGACTCAGAAACAGGGAGAGTTAAACTGGTGTTCTTCTCCTCTTGCATACAAGCTGTTTCAGTTGTCAGAGAACGGGGAGTGCCTTGTGTAACTGCAGCATAGTTGGAGTCTGAATTTAAAGGTGTACTATGCACATTCCTTGCCTTGTCAGAAACAGTTTGATGTCTAAAGTTATTTTCTTTGGGCCATGAGAAGGCATTATTTAAAGCAAAATCTTTTTTGTCTCTGTTAAGTTTTGATAGTTTAATATTTTGCAGCTTCCTTTCATATGACATGATGTTATCCTGAAGTTCATTCATTTTTAGAAAAACTGTATCTTGTACAAAGTTCTTATTAATAATTGATTCTGTGGCAATGATTTCAGCTTTAAGTTCATTCTCAATGGGTAGAAAAAAGTCAATTAAGAGATCCATATATTTTGTACTGAATTGTAAATTCAATTCTTGCCATTTTCTCAAAAGAATAGGAAAAGACTCAACATATGTAGGCATATTCAGTATTCTTAGACCACGTGGAATCATTTTGGAGTTTAGTGATGCTTGCAGATGTAACCGTTGCCATTGGAGTCTTTTGTATTTGTACATCAGATTTTCAAGTTTTTTATATTGGTTAAAGAATTCTGATAGATCTTGGTTGTTTCTATTATCTTGTATATTTTCACTGAAAGACGCTGTAAGTAGTGGATTATTTGGAATATCCAGTATTCTAAGAAATCTTTGATGGTGACCATCATTCGATGAGTTGGTATCTAAGTTCTCCATAGACGCGTGTGTCCTTTTGCCGAATAAAAATAAACTAATAAACGAAAAGCAAAACGGCTTACAGGTAAAACCCAGTATATAAAAAGAGAAGTATATGAGAGAAAACACTATACCGGGTACCACACAATAACGTCTTTATTTAAACAAAGTAAAAAGGAGAGGTGAGCGCTTTCGCAACCTTCGTTGCTTCATCAGACAAAGAATTAACTGTTCAACTGCTTGTTTTATATCACTCTCAGTCAAAAAAATTTTTTCCAATTAGTGACATCATACAACTTTTGAAAATTTAAAGGCATATATGACAAGAATATTGTAAAATACGCATATGAATATAAAATATATATACACAAAAATGTAAAATATGTTCATATTTATGCATATCTAATTTAAAACAGTTAAATAATCTCATTAAAAATGCATATAAATAAAAATGCATAGTATATTCATATTTATGCATATCTAATTTAAAACAATTAAATAATCTCATAAAAATGCATATATATAATATATATATAAAGAATGCATAATACAAAATATATAATAAAAGAAATATATGTATATATATATTTATTTTATGCAAAATATTTATTGTGTTGAAGGCGTCTAGCTTTAAGAAATGGAACCAGTGATGTACAACCATTTAAGCCTGGATATCTATCAGCATTGAGCTTGATAATCCATCTTTGTTCTCGGCTCTCTGTAAAATTTTCTATATCTCCTCCCCTCACATTTCTATGTATATGTTGTAAAACAAAGAACTTGAAAGAGTGTGAAGGGTCGGTGTTCAAAACATGTTGTGCAAGCGCACTAGTAGTTTTGTTATTTCTGATGTCTCTTATGTGTTCCAATATTCTATCCTTTAAGTTTCTATTTGTTTTTCCTATATAGAAGGCATGACATATTTGGCAGAAACAAAAATAAATAACATCTGTGGTTTTACATTCTGCATATGAATGAGAGTATAGTGTAAAATTTCTAACAGGATGAACATATGGTGTAGTACTATGAATATGTGTACAAGCAGTACAAGACCTACAAGGAAAAGTACCTTTAAGGCCTGGAATTATAGGTAGTTTTTTTGACGTCTTTATTACACAATTGTTGTTTTAATGTTAGATTATTTCTGAAACTGAAACTAGGTGCATTACCAATGAAAGAATGTAAACAAGGAATCTCATGTAAAATGTGCCAATGTTGTTTAATAATATTAGTATACGGATTAACATTACTAGCATACTGAAAAACCACTCTAATGCTATTATTTTGTGTATTATTTCTCAAATTACTGCTATCTGACGTAATAGAATTAGAAGATTGAAAGTACGCTTTTACATTTAGAGTCCCTGAGTGTCCAAGCATCAGAAATAGTTCTATCTATTTCATCCATATGATATCCTCTTCTTAAAAAATCAGTTTTCAATGTATTCAAAGCTAGTACTGCATCATTATCATTGTTGTGTAATCTTAATGTTCTGTATACCTGCCCCTTGAGCACATTTCTTGGAATGTGTCTAGGATGCATACTGGTTTTGTGCAGGTATGTATTTTTCTTCGTGGGTTTGTGAAAAATTTTGCTGGTAAAACCTGTCAACTCTGATTTGATTATATGTACATCTAAGAAATCAATCTCAGATGTAGAAAATTTGTATGTGAATCTCAGAAAATCAGTAGTTGTATGCAAATAGTTAATAAATAATATAAGCTCAGATATATTGCCTTTCCATAATAAAAAAACATCATCCACAAAACGTGTATACCATAAAATTCCAAAACTCCTTCATCTTCCTCTCTTAAAACCCTCTTTTGCGCGGTTTTGCGCATTTTTGAGCATAGCGCAACAACGGGCAGCGCCGCCTAATTGGGTTTAAACTATTCCTGGCTCCACAAAGTCTGCTCTTCACTTTTTTCCTTAGAACTGCTCTATCTCTCAATTTAAACACCATATTCTCATTCTAAGGCCCTTCACTGGTCCAATTAAGTAATCCTACAAGTTAGCACTATTAAACCATAAGCACTACTTACTCTTATAATCTCTACGATTACCCTGTCCTCTATTGGTCCATCTAAAATTCAGTTTCCCTATTACTCTAGCATGTCCAAAGGTCAGTCAATGGTTTCCTCTCCAGTCCAGCTGGTGAATCTGGGAATTTTGAGGCAATGTTACAACTGTCTCATGTACACGGACAACCCTCTCCTCTTCCAAACAGGTTCAAATATATGTGAGAGATGCAACTATTTAGCCAAACTGGAGGCTGAGCTCTCTCATCTCAAAACTGGTGTAACCAGTCAGGAGGAGAAGGCAACCTCACACAACACAATTCCAGTATCACATAGTCCCACCACATCAGCGAACCAAACACATAAATACACAAAAACATACTTGGAGGCTCTAAATAAAAATCTACCTAAGCAACAGAGACCTCCAAAGCAGACATCCAAGCAAACGCTACCTCAAAACAAAACACATACAACACATAACCCACAAAGTCAGTGTGCCAAGCAGCCACAGCCCTTAAGGCTGAATAACACACCTGATACTCTTGTTATAGGTGACTCTATTGTCAGACACACTGACGTCCTGCTCACCAGGCTGAATAAAGAGAAGGTCACAGTGAGCTGCCTGTCGGGCGCTAGGATCCGCCACATAACGCAAGCACTCAGGTCACTCCAGAGCAAATACAAATATGACTCAGTCATTGTACATGCTGGTGTGAATGACCTGAGACGTACCTCCCTGGACTACATGAAAAGGGACATAGAGGAGCTTTCTGATCATGTAGCCCAGGCTGGTATGACCCTGACCTTGAGCAGCATCTTACCCTCACCTAGAATGATGCCACAGTACAAAGACAAAATGATCAATTTTAACAATTGGCTAAAATTTTGGTGTCATTCAAAGGGGATCCAGTGTCTGTCAGCCTGGGATGACATGCTCGACAAGCCACGTTGCTTCGCTAGGGACGGCTTGCACCTGTCACCACTGGGCTTTCGGATATTGGCAAAGGCTCTTGCCACCCCATAGTGACTTTTTTAGGCAAGGCTCAAAAGTCAAACCCACCCCCATAGAGAGCACAAGGAACAAGAAACTAAGGGTAATGCTGCTAAACGCCAGAAGTCTTAACCTCAAGATGCACGCACTCAAGCTCTCCTCAGTATGGAGAACATCGATATCTGTGCAGTGACAGAAACCTGGTTCAAGGCTCCAGAGAGCACCCCAGCACTACCAGGCTATACCTCATATCATGCTTTTCGCCCCAAAACCCGGACCGAACCACAAAAGGAGGGGAGTTTCCATATTTATCAAGGATATCCACACCTCCAGGTTAGTGGCATTGCACGGTATCGGAGACCATCCATGTGCAACTAACAGTGGGCAAGACTGCTTTTCAGTTTATAGCATCCTACAGACCACCCTCTCAAAGTCAGGAATCCCATTCGGCTTTCCTGAAAACATTGGAGAACATGAAGATCTCTCCGAACACCATTATATTGGGCGACTTCAACTACCCAAACATTGACTGGAAGCACTACTCAAGCCCCAGCACCTTAGCCCAAAGATTCCTGGAAATTATAAACTCAAATGCTATGGAACAACTAGTCACCACTCCCACAAGAGGGGACAACATACTAGACCTGATCATTACCAACATGGGGACTCTATGCTCCACACCAGAAGTATATCCCTCATTGGTAAGATCAGACCATAAATTAATTTCACTGGATGTCCACATCCCGACTCCACCCCCAGCCCAGAAAACCACAGTGAAAAACTTCTCAAAGCGAACTTCTCACTTCTCAAAACCGAAGTGGAATCCTTCAAGGCCACAGGGCCAGTGGAAACTACAGCCCAAACTGCAGAATCCTATATAAATGCATTCTACAGACATCTCCAGGAATGCATGGATCATGCTATCCCAAACAAAACCAAGACCCAATCATCCAAAGGCAGGCGTCCAGTCTGGTGGACCCATGCCATAAATAAACTGTACAACAGAAGGAGGAAGCTACTACATGATAGAGCAAAATCCCTAATAGGGAAGGCATCTCTGATCAGTACTAGCAAAAAATTACAATCCCTCATAAAATCCTCCAAGGCCAGCTTCGAGAGAAAAATTGCACAGGACACCAAAGACAATCATAAGGCTTTTTTCGGTTATGTTAGAAACTTGGGATGCAACTCCCAGACTTGTTCTGAGTTGATTCTAAACGACAAAAAATACACTGAACCCACAGACATCGCCAATATCCTGGCAGACAGGTTCAGTGCGAACTTCTCCACCCCCTCCCCCCCAAAAGAGCAAATATCTATCCCGGCAGAGGGCTGCCTCCCAAACATCTCAGATGCTCAGGTGAAAGCTGCCCTCTCCAAAGCAAAAAACACTGCTTCCATGGGACCAGATGGCGTCCCAGGTTGCATCCTACATGAACTACAAGAGGAACTAATCCCTCAAATAAAACAGCTATACAATCTCAGCCTCACTACAGGATATGTGCCCACAGAATGGCGTACAGCAACAGTGGTCCCACTCCACAAAGGTGGAGCATCTACGGACCCTGGAAACTATCGCCCCATAAGCCTGACTAGCTTAGTCTGCAAGGCTATGGAGAGGATCATCATGGAGCTCATAAACAAAGACATTGGGGACCTACAGACACTAGATCCTACCCAGTTCGGCTTTGTCAAGGGCAGATCCTGCCTTTTGAACCTGGTTGACTTCTTTGAAACAGTCACCAAAGCCATAGATGAAGGAAAGGTAGTCCACACAGCCTATCTGGACCTTGCAAAGGCATTTGACACAATACCCCACTCGGGCATCATAGATAAGCTATCCAGCTTAAATATAAACCCCTATGTCACAAGATGGGTCGCAAACTGGCTCTAAGACAGAACCCACAGAGTGAGAGTTGCTGGAGCCATGTCAGACTCAAAACCGGTCACAAGTGGCGTCCCACAGGGTTCTGTCCTGGGACCACTCTTGTTCGGTATATACTTTTCCGAGGTACAGGCAACGTGGGAGGACTATGGCTCACCAAGTTCGCAGACGACTGCAAACTGGGCGCCATAATCAACTCTCCAGCTGACACAAACATCCTTCAAAAAGGTCTCACAGAGACAGATAACTGGTGCCAGCGCCATGGTTTAAAGCTAAATGCCAAAAAATGTATAGTCATACCCTTTGGCAAAAACAATGTGCCCACAAATTACCACATAGGCGGAAACCCATTAAGTACAGAGAAAGTTATTAGAGACCTGGGGACCCAAGTTGATAGCAATCTCTCCTTTGAAAACCACATTGCCAAAGTGGTTAGAAAGACCTTCTACATAGCCCACCTCATCACGAAGGGTTTCACATCTAGATCAAGAGAGGTAATCGTGCCCCTTTATTCATCCCTCATCAGGCCCATCATAGAATACAATGCCCCTTTTGGGATGTACCTTACCCGACACCTGCAGCAATTAGAAAGACCCCAAAAGTATCTCACCAAGAGGATCAAGGGTCTCAAACAGATGCCATATACTGCTCGGTTAAAAAAACTCCAGCTCTACTCAGTTGCATACCGCCTACTTCGAGGCGATCTATGCCTGACATACAAAGCTATATCAAATCCAGAATTAATGGACATGCTCCACCTCAGTAAATCTAGATCCCTTAGAGCCACACGCTCGAGGGACTTGAACCTCAGCACAGAAATAAATAGAACTTGCTGGAGGGACAGTTTCATAACCCAGAGGCTCCCTTCGCTCTGGAATAGAATTCCAGTTCATGTGAGGCAGAGCACCTCACTGAATCTCTTCAAGAAGAATCTCGATAAGTGGATGGGGGATCGTAGGTTTCTCCCAGGGATTACTCCTGTGTCACTATTAGACAGAGGCACAGTAAACTAAACCTTAAAAAGGGCACAGTATACTCAAATCAAGGGGTGGCGTAAGCCATACAGAATCGGGCTAGGCTTATAATTGCCCCAGGGCAGATAGCCTAGTATGAACCTATGAACCTATGAACCTATAAAAGCTGACTAATAAATGGATTCTTATCAGAAAAGACATGTGTTTGTTCCCAGAATGTAAGAGATAGATTAGCATAACTATTTGCACATTGTGTGCCCATGGCAACGCCGATCTGTTGCAGAAAGAATTGTTCTTCAAAATATACAACGCCTTCAACACAATTAATTTTTTGCATAAAATAAATATATACATACATATATTTCTTTTATTATATATTTTGTATTATGCATTCTTTATATATATATTATATATATGCATTTTTATGAGATTATTTAATTGTTTTAAATTAGATATGCATAAATATGAATATACTATGCATTTTTATTTATATGCATTTTTAATGAGATTATTTAACTGTTTTAAATTAGATATGCATAAATATGAACATATTTTACATTTTTGTGTATATATATTTTATATTCATATGCGTATTTTACAATATTCTTGTCATATATGCCTTTAAATTTTCAAAAGTTGTATGATGTCACTAATTGGGAAAAATTTTTTTGACTGAGAGTGATATAAAACAAGCAGTTGAACAGTTAATTCTTTGTCTGATGAAGCAACGAAGGTTGCGAAAGCGCTCACCTCTCCTTTTTACTTTGTTTAAATAAAGACGTTATTGTGTGGTACCTGGTATAGTGCTTTCTCTCATATACTTCTCTCATATACTTCTCTTTTTATATACTGGGTTTTACCTGTAAGCCGTTTTGCTTTTCGTCTATTCAGTAGCATACCGCCTGCTCAGAGGTGATCTCTGCCTGACGTACAAGGCCATGTCCAATCAGGATCTGATGGACATGCTCCACCTCAAAAAATCCAAATCCATCAGGGCCACGAGAGCTAAAGACTTAAACTTCGGCACAAGTATGAATAGGACATGCTGGAGGGATAGATTCATAACCCAGAGGCTTCCCATGCTTTGGAACAAGATCCCAGTTCGTATTAGGCAGAGCCCCTCACTGACTCTCTTCAAGAGAAATCTTGATGAGTGGATGGGAGATCGTAAGTTTACCCAGGGGTCACATCTGTGTCACTGCTAGACAGGGGCACAGTAAACTAATTCTATTATATAAGGGGACCTTCATTGTGTCACTACTAGACAGAGGCACAGTATTCTAAATTTATTCTGTACATTTTTTGTACCATTTCATGGGGTGGCAAAAGCCACATCACTATGGCTAGGCTTACAAATGCCCCAGGGCAGATAGCCTAGTACTATACTATGAAACTATGAAACTATGAAACTATCATCCTATAAGCCTGACCAACCTGGTCTACAAAGCTATGGAACGAATTATCATGGAACTCATAAACAGAGACATTGGGAACCTCCAGACACTGGACCCTACCCAATTCGGCTTTGTTAAAGGCAGATCCTGCCTCCTAATCCTAGTTGACTTCTTTGAAACAGTTACCAAGGCCATAAATGAAGGGAAGGTAGTCCACACAGCCTACCTGGACCTCACTAAGGCCTTTGACACCATTCCCCACTCTGGTATCATAGACAAGCTTACCAGCTTGAACATTAACCCCTATGTCATGAGATGGGTAGCCAACTGTCTCATAGATAGAACACACATGGTCAGAGGTGCGGGTGCCATGTCCTACTCTAAACCAGATACAAGTGGCACCCCACAGGTCTCGGTCCTGGGACCCCTCCTGTTCAGTATATACTTCTCTGAGGTACAGGCAGCACAGAAGGACTATGGCTGACCATGTTCGCAGATGACTGCAAACTGGGGGCCATAATCGACTCTCTGGCTGACACAGACATCCTCCAGAAGGGTCTTGCAGAGACAGATACCTGGTGTCAAAACCATGGCCTCAAGCTGAATGCCAAAAAATGCATAGTCATCCCCTTTGGAAAAAACAAAGTGCCCATGAATTACCACATAGGTGGTAATCCACTAGGTACGGAAAATGTAATTAGGGACCTGGGGACTCAGGTAGATAGTAACCTCTCCTTTGATAATCACATTGCCAAAGTGGTTAGATATTCCATCTATGTAGCCCACCTAATCATGAAAGGGTTCACCTCTAGATCAAGAGAGGTCATTGTGCCCTTCTACTCATCACTCATTAGGCCCATAATAAATGCCCCATTTGGTATGTACCTTAATTGGCACATGCAATAGCTGGTAAGACCACAGAAGTACCTCACCAAGAGGATCATGGGCCTCAAAGAGATGCCTTATGCAGCTCGACTAAAGAAACTCCAGCTCTACTCGGTTGCTTACTGCCTGCTCAGAGGTGATCCTTGCCTGATGTATAAGGCCATGTCTAACCCGGAATTAATGGACATGCTCCACCTCAAGAAAAACAAATCTCTTAGAGCCACACGCTCCAGTGAATCAAACCTCAGCAAAGCAATAAACAGGACATGCTGGAGGGATAGATTGCTGTCCCACACACTTTCCTCACTCTGGAATAGAATCCCAGTTGATGTTAGGCAGAGCCCCTCGCAGACACTATTCAAGAGGAATCTTGACGAGTGGATGGGAAATTTTAAATTTACCCCTGGGATCACTTCAGTGGCCCTGCTAGACAGAGGCCCAGGAAACTAATTTAAAAGGGAGGCAAAAGCCAACACATTCTGGCTAGGCTTATAAATGCCCTTGGGCAGATAGCCTAGTACCTACTTATGAACGTATTAACCTACACACTCTAGGGACCTAAACCTTGTCACTACAATAAACAGAACATGCCAGAGGGATAGATTCCTGTCCCAGAGACTTCACATACTCCAGAATAAACTACCTATCTATATCAAACAAAGCTCCTCATTAGCACTCTTCAAGAAAAAACTTGATGATTGGTTGGGAAATAGGAAATTCACCCTGGGGATCACTTCTGTGTTTCTGCTCAACAGTGGCACAGGAAAATAAATTTCTTGGGTGGCAAAAGCCAGGGTACCTTTTTGACTGGGCTTGTATAGGCCCCAGGGCCGATAGCCTAGTACCTACCTATGAACCTATGAACCTAACTGATTGGTCTAGGGGTAGTAAATTCCAGTTCTTATGTAAAATATTTATTATAGATGAACTGTCTTTACTGAATACTATAATAAAGCCACCATTTTTTCAAATTTTTTCTCTTTAATCTTTAAATTGTCACTACTTAAGGTATCTCTTGCCCCGTTTTCTTGGTTTAATATGGGTTTATATAAGACATTTTTCCTTTTATTAACTACTTCAGTAGAAATTTTATCTAGAAGGGCCTTAGGATAGCCCCTCCTACTAAACATCTCAATCATAAAGTTAATTTCAGACAGGAAATCCTCTTTTTGGGAAACCATCCTGACTGCCCTAACCATCTGTGGCAGGACGAAAGCTCTTAACTCGGTTGTGGAAATAATAAACTGGTTTTCGTGTACCCTTGGCTGTTTCTGTATTATTGACAACAGATGATGTAGCTGACCTACATCCAAGTGGATGCAGTCACCATCCCAGCAGAAGTTCCATCACAGACACCACACAGTCCAACCTGTTATTCATTCGATATGTTGAATCGGCAACATGGTGGAGGCAGTCACACATGTCAGCCTGCGCCACAACTACAACCTTAAGCATTTCTTAGGAGGCACTATTAGAACATGCCTGCACCTCCATGACAGCCCTAAACATACATCAAGTGGCATGGAAAGGCACAACAGTATTAGGTGGAGGATGGACAGCAACTCCTCCAAGCACCCCCAATAACCCTCCTGCATGTCATCTTGCTGACACTTTGGATAGGGCCAGAGTAAACAGGCACTGAAGCCACAGTAACCACACTACCCTGATCAAGTGTGTGACCCTCCACCTGCCCAATATCTGAAGACTCACTAGAATGGGTTTGTGTAGGCCTACTGGCTGTGTTCAATAGAATTACAGGGGATGTCTGAATGTCAACCCCAGTGTCAGATTCAACCTCTGCATCCCCGATTGTCCCTGTCTTTGGCCACTATCATCATTAGAGTCTGCCGATATTGTAACATCAGATGGTAAGAGTCCTATGCCTGGATTTGAACCCTGTATCATTTGGTCTCAAAAAAAAAATCTGTCAATGCATTTACACCTGCTTCCTCTGAGTCATTTAGGCAACAGGTTTGTTTTTCACACTCAGTATTAAACACAATTTTATCAGTGAAGCAGAGGCTTGCGTTTGCTTGCTGCTTAACTCTGCACAAATGGGAAAAGCAGTATAAATGTGCATCTCATGTGTAAACACTTTTCCAGCAATCACACAAACCAGCTGCTCGGTGGTACTCTATAGAAAGCACACAATAACTTGTATTGCTTATCTTTATTGTCTGTTTAGTCCTCATCCCCTGAAAGTACATGTAAACACACAAACAAAGTGAAGGCACTTTTTAAGGAAAGAACATCTATTTACACTTTAGCCATCTGTTGCTTGTACCCAGGCAGTAGAAACTTGGTCTATCAGAACTTGTTCACAAATACATCAACTACATTACAGAAATAAATAAAAAATGCTATCTTATGTACTATGGACATCTTTATACTGACAATACACATTCAGATTTTCCAATATTTGAAGTAGTGTGGAAAGCTGCTTGCATATAGTTTGCAAAGCTGTCATTTTAAGGTATATCCACACATTGGAAATGCAGCATCAAATGCTACACTTTGCACACTCATCAATCTGGTAACACGCAGAACTTTAATACCTTGACAGTTGTACATGTCTAGCTATCCATTTCAGACAGACATCCCAACATCTTCTCTCAAACAACCGGTGATGATGTCATCCAGAATAAATTTTCCTGCAGCCTTGTAAAGCTAAGACTTGTACTGCGGAGCATGCATTAAGTACTGAGTTCTCTAGTCTGTATACTTAGATAAGGGTTTTAATCTCACTGCAGTCAAGTGAAGTGTGCGTGTCTGTCAAGTCAGGACAGCATAACTCAGTATCCTGCAATCATCACTACAATCCCAAGGAGTACCAATATTTTGACAGTTGTACATGCCTACACATACATTTCATTCAGACCTCACAACATCTTCTGTCAAACATCCAATGATGAGGTCATCCACTATAAATTGGCCTGCAGCCTTGTAAACGTAAGAATTGTGCCATGGTGCCTGCATTAAGTAATGAGTTCTCTAGACTATGTACTTAGGTAGAGGTTCTAATCTCACTTCACTCAACTGGTGTCCATATGTGTTTGTCCACTTGGTTGACATTAGAGGGAGCATTTTACACCAGCATGTGGTACACAGTTTTTACCATCTTCTCCTCACCAGAAACTGCAGATGTCATCATGTATAAAGTGTTATCTGACACTCTCCAAGTCAGACTTGTCGTGTGGGGCTTGCACTAAAATACTGAGGTCTCTAAGCAGTGTACTTATATACATGCTATATAATGCTATCTAATAGATTATATGCTATTATCATCTTCTTCTCAACAGATATTACTGATGTCATCACTTATAAAGTGTTGTCTGACACTCTCCAAGTCAGTCTTTTGCTGTGCTTGTGTTACGTACTGAGGCCTCTAGTTACTGTACCTAGATGTGTAGGGGTTCTGTTCTCACTGTAATCAACGTGTGTGCGTGTGTGTGTGTGTGTGTGTGTGTGTGTGTGTGTGTGTGTGTGTGTGTTCACTTGGCTGACATTAGACATTACACCAACATGTGGGATACTGCTATTACCATCTTCTTCTTACCAGACTCTGCTGATGTCATCAGCTATATTTGTCTTTCAAGCATGTTCTGTTAATGTCACAGGCTAGGTTAAGATCCCTAGCGTGATTGACTATTGTGCCATTAGATTTGTGGATGTGCAGCATTTCCATCAAGGCAGAGTCAGACTCTGCCCTGTAAACCAGGCATAAGTCACCTCTCAGCAGCCTATATGATACAGACTGCAGTGACAGGGCTTTTCGGCTATCCACATATGTCATGGTATGGTTTTCTTTGTGAGAATCCCTGTGGTCTCACCCTGGTGAGGTACATGCAAAAGGGAATATTGTAATCTATTAGTTGTCTGATGAGGGTCAAATACAGTGGCATTATAGCATCTTCAGACCTGAATGTGCTCCCCTGACTTATGAGGTGCATGACATAGAAGGCTTTCCTTACCATTGTGAAAACTTGGTGGTTGAAGTTCAGATTGCTATTTACCTGTGTTCCCAGGTCTTGCTCTGGGTTTGAACTTGTGAGGGTGTTGTTAATACTGTAATTAGTGTGGAATTTCAGTTTGCCAAATGCATTAATAATTATATTTTTGTGTGTTTAGCTTTAGACCATGGCTTTGGCACCAATAATTTGTTTGTGTTAGTCCTTCCTGTAATGTGTTAATAATATTGGGGGATTCAATGGTTGCACCCAATTTGCAATCATCAGCAAACTTGGTAAACCAAAGTCAACTACTTTAGCCTGGACTTCCAAGAAATAGATTCTGAACAGTAAAGGGCCCAGCACAGATCCATGTGGTTCGTCACTGGTTATGGCTCTGCCGGTAGAGGTTGATTCAACAACTTTGACAGTATGTGTTTGGTTGGTGAGCCACTTGGCTACCCATCTAGTAATGTAAGGGTTAATCCCCAGCTGGGAGAGTTTTGCAATGATAACTGAGTGGGGGATTGTGTCAAAAGCCTTGGCCAGGTCAAGATAGGCAGTATGCACTGTCTTACCTTCATCCAGGGCTTTAACAGCTTTCTCAAAAAAGTCTACTATGTTTGATAAGCATGCTCTACCCTTAATGAAAACAACTTGGGTTGGGTCTAGAGTTTGAATGTCACCTATGTCCTTGTTGATAAGTCCCATGATAATCCTTTCCATGGCCTTGCAGATGAGACTGGTTAGACTCATTGGTCTATAGTTTCCAGGGTTGGTTCATGGCCTCTTTGTGCAAGGTGATTAGTGTTGCTGTTTTCCACTCTATTGGAACAAAGCCAGTTCTCAGGCTATGGCTCAAGATAGCGCTAAGTGGGTCCACTAGGTCCTGTTTTAGATTGCTTAGTAAGCAACCTGGGATGTTATCTGGTACCACTGAGGTGGTGTCTTTAGCCTTGAAGAGCGCAGACCTGATGTCTGACTGGTGTCAGGTATGGTTTGGGGTACGGCCGGCGATGCTAGAAGGGTCAAGGTTGCACCAAATCTGTCAGCTAGCAGTTTAGGTATTATCTCCAGTGCAGTTTCATGTTTAGATTGCTAGCATTAAGCAATAGAATCTTGACTTAGCCTCCAGTGGATTTTATTACATCAGAACTTTTATTGCTTTGATATTGCCTAAAAAGGCACTATGGGAAGGCAAGCACCTTTGCCAGTATCCAATAGCCTAGATGCCACAAATGCAGCCCATCTCTGGCAAAGTAGAATGGATGTCAACCATGTCATCCCATGCTGACAGATACTGGATCTCCCTGGACTGACACCAGAAGCTAAGCCAATTGCTGAAGTTGATCATTTTTGTTTATATTGTGGCATCATCCTGGATGAAGGTAGAATGCTGCTAGGGCTAAGGTCATACCTGCCTGGGAAACATCATCTGTGAGTTCAGTCATATGTCTCTTCAGATACTCCAGAGAGGTGCATCTCAAGTAATTCATCCCAACATGAACTATGACAGAGTCATAACCATTCTTGAAGTTGAGTGGAGTGACATGGTATGATAAACTTGTATGTATATTGTTGGTGTATTAGGACATATGTTGTAGTGGAGCAGATCAACCAATGACACAGTTCAATTTCCACCATTACAGTGACAATTGCATTATGGCACAGGTATGCAAGTGTCTGCATACCATTATACCAATGCTCTGTGACACACATCAATATAAATTCACATTGATTACATGGTCACATAAGTCTTGTCTCATACACATGTTGTTATGCTGTAATATACAAAGTATATCACATGTTTGGATAGTATTGAAACCTTGTGGAATTCATTGTATGTGCAATTTTGTTGTTGTAACCAAGGATTATTAAGGGGTCAGCAGCACCACTGAATAACTATTAGCATTTGTGTGAGAAAATATTCTGCATAAGCCACAAACAACTGATCTGTAATTTGTTCTGATATGGCATCAGGCTGCTCAAACACATTTAGCCCATGAAACACATACAGGCATATATTGTGCAGTTGATGTAAGTACATGGCTTTGTCACAGTTGCATGACTGTGTGCATAGTACCACTGTGTGGAATGTGATGAACGGCCACAGTTGTATTTGTAGGTCTTTTCACAAATCATTACACAACTATATTTGAAATGTTAAGTGGAATACACAACTAAGCACAGATGTACATGAGGATGCCACCAGACATACTTAACTAGAGGAAATATACAATCAGCTAGTTGACAGTTTGTCTCACATGTTAACTCCCCTCGCTGCCTCTGTCCATCAGCCAAGGTATACATGCAAACATTACTCAGCTTCTATGCCAAGGAGGGCTGCACATCTGCGCTTTCTGTATGGCTAATAACACAGAATCAATGGGCCGTGACAACATCACATGTTGTCTATAACGTTACTCAAAACATGGACTTATCAGACACAGTTGGATGCATACTTCAACATATCCTTCAGATGGAATATGATCCCGTAGAAGGGTGTACGTCAATATGCATCCATCTGACTGGGGGGCATCACCTGATGCATGCATGTATAGACACATCCTGACTCTCCTCATCTGTGAGGTAGACCAACATGTCATCATGGACCTTTTCTAAATGAACACTGGTAATATCCCAACTGTGTTCAACATCCATGTGTGATTTCTTCAGGCAAAATACATGTCTGTTGCATCTGTTAGATGTCCTCAAGAAGGTCAACAAGGGCATGCATGATGACAACACTATCATCCTGCAGAACTTGACCAGGCCAAGACATTTGATACAAATCCATACTGATGTATTACTGTGACACTGTCACAAGTGTCCATAAACACCTATATCACCGAGTGAGTAGACCACTGGATCACATAAATGACATATAAACACACAGACTAAGGATAATGTAGACAGCACACACCTATGAGCAAACCAAGTGGCACGTGTCCTGTGCACTCAGGTAGATGGTGTGCAGAATGTCCACTAGCATGTGCCCACAGTGGTGACTACTCCCTTGTATGTAACACAATTCCTAAGTATGTGCAGGACATCCACATCAAAGGCCATTACACTTCCATAGTTCACAGCCTTCCTCACACCAGTAACTGAGAACAATGCACTCTTTTTCATGTACCTCCAAAACACATCTTCCAGGGATGAGTTACCCTAGTGTACCACATTTGCCACAGTGCGCTCCTGCACATCGTATTGGCTAGATCTAAGTAGTTTTTTGTTGCATAAACATTAGTGTCTAATGGTGCATAACCCCCATCAAGGTGTTATACTAGATGCAAGTGTGATACGTGGCCGTGTGATGCACACAGTACATACATAGCTGTTTGACAACACTGATGATATGGGTTACATTTGTGACAGTATAGACTGTGCCATATATATGCCATGCACACCTGTTAACTAGCCTGCATTGATCATAATCTCACATACTGGTATAGCAGTATCCCTTCTAACATCTGCAGCAGATGTTAATATTTCAGGATGGTGTACTTGAGTCTCCTCATAGATTGCTGACAACTCATAATAGTTGTACAAATGTGTTTTTGCAGAACCATCTATGATCAGTCATAATCACATATGTTATGTCAGAGACAAGGGATTACTGGTGGTATTGTTCAGATATTGCCCGTGACTGTGCGTATGTCTGTCTAATGCTGTCCATCAATCTGTTAGTATGTGTGTCACTTGGTTGAGACCTCTGCTGACATTACAGTCATATTCGGGTAACCCATTTTGCACAGCTTCACAATATGCACTTAACCCCTATTGTATATACCATCCCTGATATATGTCCTCTCCATGTACATGTCAGGATGCTTATATCACAAAGACATCTTCTCCATTGTTATGTCACCTTGCCTGACAGTCACATCATGTAAATTCACTGTGCAGTCCATACTGTATTATGTTGATATGTGACTAGTCTTCATGTTACAACTGTTTTCATTGGCATGCCCTCATCTGCTGAACATTACCATGTTTCACCTGTCCCTTTTCCTTGTGTAAATTCCTACAGTTCATCTGTATGCCCCTATTCAATACACACACTTTGCCCTGACTATTTATTCATAATGCAGTCTATGTACCCTTATGGATCATTTATACAATTTTAGTTCAGTATACCTGAAATAGGTTTCCACAGTATTCTGCACTGTATACACTTTTATATAATGTGTTGAAACTATATAAATTTCTATAATAATAACTCTGGTAATCATTGTGGCATTCTGTGCAAATTCACAGACCTAGTTTGCCCGTAGGTAAACAGGCATACATGTCTGCTGCTGTCCATGTTGCTTTACACTGTTTCCTGGCCAGAAACAATTTTGCTGGTCCTGAAACCATGCTTGTTTACATTTAAATGCACTGCACAGCATGCATATGCAATTAGGACTGCTACTCACCACACAAACATGCAAACTCTGTGTAGGCTTTGCAGTAAGCCCACACAGAGTTTATTGAATCCCCAGGATAATCTGCGCACATGAACTTGGTATAACATATTATCTTTAACAGGTAATCTATTTATACATAGTCATCACAAAAGATCTTGACACTGTTGTATGTTAGTAAACCACTTTTTTCTATCCTTAACTGCATCAAGAACTTCATTACTTAATCCTACCCAAAGATTTATCCCATAACATCTAATATTAACATCCTGATAATAATTAGTTCTACATTCTTAGCATGTCTGTTAACAAGCCCGTACATTCTTAGTTAGCTTTACTATTCTATAATTTCCTTACATTGCCCGTGTTTCATTTAAATATTCCCTTACTCTCCCACCACTCTTCATACTTTCTGTTAAGTATATCTGATACTAAACTTATATTGATTTCATTTTTTCACCCAACATTTTAAATAAATTTATACCCCCCCCCCCAAAAAAAAAATATTTTGCAACAAATCTTTCTCTATTTTTCACTTGGAATCGCAGACATTTGCCAAATACCATATTGTCCTAAAATAACTTAATTAATTAAATACACCTTTTTCTTATATGACATTCTAAATACATTTCTTAACCTCCCTATACTAAGGATTTTTGCAGCCTAAACTTTCCATTGATCATAAGTTACTTCTTTCCTTCCAAAGTTAATTTCTAATATATTTACTTCTGTATCTACTAATTTAATACCTTCTATAGCCCCGATTTACCTAAAAAATAACTTTTCTCTTTGCTTAATTCTAAACCTATTTCCCCAAACAATCACAGCCACATCTAATCATTCTCCAGTGCGACCATCATGTTTTACTGTAATTATAATGTCACCTGCATAAAAAAAAAACATGAAATACTCACACAATTATTTAAAATATGCTTTCTTTCTAATGTCCTACTGAACACGTTAGTTCACACATCATTCATAACCAAAGAAAACAAAATCCTATTCATAGGACAATCTTGCCTCAGATGTCTAGTCATGTTAATACTTTAATTTAACCAACCATTAACTAAAATCATCACTTCAGCATTTTTATAAACAGATTATTCTACATTTATAATTCAAGTGAAGCAATGAACAAAAAGCCAATAACAAACCAAGAATTAATCCATGACCTTAAAGAAAGGAACCGGAACTCTGTTAAAATCCAAAAAGATGTAGTTTTAATTCTGAAATATTCCAATACCAATAGTCACAGAAAAAAGTCACACAAGCGCTTTTGCTCAGGTAGTCCTGAGCTTTATCAAGTGAACAAGTTTGCAGTGTGTTGTAACGCCTATTAAATACCCTGGCAATTATACAATTAATTAGTAAAATCTGATACTGAAGTGCTCTGATAATTTAAAGCTATATGCTAAGGACTAGTTATCATTACAGCAATTCAAAAATGAAATGTTTGCAAAATCATATGCACATATATAAATGAAATGACCATAAAAAAACATTTAAAATCCCAGTTACCTAGATTTTTAAGAATACAGTTTTGAAGTCTCATTGGGGTTAAAGATTATTAAAAATGTTGAAAATGTGTTAGGACTAGTAGTGAATTAATAGAAAATATTTATTTTACACTGTTAAAAAATGCTGTTGGATGTGCATTGGATATTTTTAGTGCCCATCTACATAAAGTTTCAGTGTTAAATGTGTTTTATTAGTTAAAGCTTTGAAGCCGTAGATGTTCAATAATTTAGTGTGCTGTGTAGAGACGTTGTTATGTAAAAGGGTCTCAAGTCCAAGAATTACAACCTAGCCCTCCTGAGCTTGAGGACCGGTTTAATGCTGATCATCCCATTCAGACCTGGTGGCTTCCCTGCGTTCAGTCTCAACTGTCATAGTAATTCACGGTAGCCCAAGGTGGATTCCCAGTCACCACCCCTTGCATCTGGTTCAACTTGTTCTAGGACCAAGAACTGGATTTTTTAACAGTGTAAAATAAATATTTTCTATTAATTCACTACTAGTCCTAACACATTTTCAACATTTTTAATAATCTTTAACCCCAATGAGACTTCAAAACTGTATTCTTAAAAATCTAGGTAACTGGGATTTTAAATGTTTTTTTATGGTCATTTCATTTATATATGTGCATATGATTTTGCAAACATTTCATTTTTGAATTGCTGTAATGATAACTAGTCCTTAGCATATAGCTTTAAATTATCAGAGCACTTCAGTATCAGATTTTACTAATTAATTGTATAATTGCCAGGGTATTTAATAGGCGTTACAACACACTGCAAACTTGTTCACTTGATAAAGCTCAGGACTACCTGAGCGAAAGCGCTTGTGTGACTTTTTTCTGTGACTCTTGGTATTGGAATATTTCAGAATTAAAACTACATCTTTTTGGATTTTAACAGAGTTCCGGTTCCTTTCTTTAAGGTCGTGGATTAATTCTTGGTACATTTATAATTCAGCATTTTTATAAACAGATTATGCTACATTTATAATTTCACATTTGCACCATACTCCCTTAGAACACCCCATAAACTATGATGATCCTTATAGTCAAATGCTTTCTTAACATCAGCAACTAATAATTTTGCTTCCTTATTTCTATTTATAATTTCATCTACTGTCTGCCTTGCAATCAGTAATGTATCCTGACTATACTTACCCTTAAGACCAAAACTTCTCCAATAACCTTATTAAATCTAGTTTGTCATAATTTCATGAAAATATTATAATGTTATAGATCTCCATTTACTAACATCATTCTTTTTTCCTTTCTTTTTATAAATCAGTTTAATAAATCCCTCAAAAATATCCTTATCTAGTACACCTTCCTGCAACCATTCATTAAACACATTAATTAATACCTTTTTGTAACATACCTTATACCATCCAAACCTGAAACAGAATTCAAATTAACACTACCCTATACTTTATCTAATTCTCTCACTGAAATTTTTCTTATCTTTTCATTAGATGGTTTGAAATGTTCTTAACTCCCCAATTTGTCTTTTTAGTTTTTTTATCTCATTAATGCAGTTCCTTAACATACTTTTCTACAATCAACATTCCTTGCTATCCCTCACAATAACCCCATTCATCATTTGTATCTCATTTATAATATTTACTAAATTTTTCCCATTTACCCCAAAAAGGAGAAGAAATATCTTTGCTACCTTTTGACCAATATGTTTTCTTATATAACATATTTTCCATTTTACTTTTATTCTACAAAACCAATTCCTTTTCATATATAAAAGGCATTCAAAATTATTTTCCAAGCTACTAAACAAATAATTAATCTTATTCCATCTTATTTCTATCTTGTTTTATTTTATCCATTTCAAGATTATATATATATATATATATATATATATATATATATATATATATATATATACTTCTCTTTAAACACTACCCACCATTCCACCATTTATCCCGTGACTAATAAAAATCTCTCATAGTTTTATGTTTACACCGAGAAAGCTAATCTCCTTTTCAAAATACCACAATATCAACACCTTTCATTAATAATCTTTTAATTCATTTTCCTTCTGTTATACCTTCATTGCCTTCCTCACATTCAGTCCAAATACTTCTAAGATTAGAGAATCCATTAGCAATGTTCCACCTTTAACTACTATTAATTAGATAGTGTAAAAGAATCAATATCTGTATGTAAAATACTCTTATTATACATCTACCGTTTTACTTTCCATAACTTTAAATTACCTCATTCCATACATTCCTTAACCTTCCTAATTTCAACTCCTTCCTTTTTTCTGTACTTTCTTAGCCCACAATTAAAATCTGCCATTAAAATTATTTTCATATTCCCTATCATATATATGTGTTCAATAATTCAAATAATTCCTTTTACACTTCTATTGATGCAAAAGCATGATGTTCTATACCATAAAGACTTCCTTACCTCTTCTAACATCTGCAACAGTAGCCCTTCCTGTTTTAACAGTACAAAAATCTAAAACTTTAATATCCTCACCAAACATGATTGCCACACCAGAATATTCTTCTCTATCAAAATTCCATACTATACTTTCTTCCCATAAAATTTCTACCTGCCTTCTTTGAATTAAAAAAAAATAAATACTGAATCCCATAAACAAACAAATTTTGCCTCACTTTTTTTAGAACATTGTAATATTGCTAGTCTCCTCCCCTTATTAACCCAGCTAATAACATTCATTGATACTAATCTACAATTATTCCTTTCCTTTTTTTAATCTTTAGTGAAATATTCTGAAATTTTTACTTTCTTGCCTTTACCCTTGCACTTATTGAATTCTTTCTTCTAACTTCTTTTGCATGATCTCCCTAAGCATCTGACTTATCACTTTCAAAATTTTCATTAAAAGCACTCCCACCTTCCTGTTTTATAGCATTACTTTAGACACGTGCTTTTCCCATTCTTTCATCTTCTCTATCACTCATTTCTTTCTCCTTTATATATATATATATATATATATATATATATATATATATATATATATATATATAAAATCTTTCATAGACTAATTCACCATTTTCTTCATCAATTTCCTTCATTTTTTTATAATCAAACCAGAAAGGACTTTCACCTCTACATACTCTACATTATTTTACACTTATTCATCATATGTCCCTTTTCACCACACTGATTACATCTAATTGTAATACAATCATTAATCAGATTACCAACAGCACCACAAAAGAAACATGCCTTTCACTGCCCCATATATTTAATAATAACCTTATGGCCATCTATCTGAAATATACTAGGTGGATGTTTCATGGCATTTTTAACATGTTTCAAAATGACATCCAACTCCCACCCTCAATTACAAATGCACCTTTCATCTTTGTTTTTACAGTATCATAACCTGAATAACACATCAAAGAAAAATAAATGTTAACATCTTTTAACTCTATTTCATCTATTTGAAACTGCACATGCACTTTCTTTTTAATAAAGGTATTTGTCCAGAAAAAAAGACACAGTCATTCTAAGGATAACAATATTTTTTTGTTTACAAAGGAACAACATTTTGCTCATTATCTTTTCAGTCTCAAATGTTAAGTCACAGAAATGTTCTTTTCCTAAATGAATCAGTGATCTTATGTGCTTTGCCTCGGATCCTAAAGGTAAAACTAGATTGTCCCAAACACAGTATCTTTCATTGGTCTATTCCTTCTTCTTTTTTTTGTATCCACACATCATTTTTTTTTTTCATTTTAATGAAATGTACAGTGCCTTTTGTCCCTTCTACTGCTTCTGCAAATGTTTTCTTTGCTTGTTTCCTTCCATTACCTTGCACATTAAGTCCAGTCTTCTTTCTTTCCTCAGCTGCTTAATTGTAAATGGAAAATACTTTATCCATCATTTTAGACCATGATATTCCAGAACCTTCTCCCAGCTCCTCTTTATTTAATAATGTAACAATTTTATATTCATCCTAACCACCAGACACCAAGTCTGTAACTGCAACTTCCTCATATTCACACATTTTAGAGTCAGCTACATGCTGATGATTTGTAACATCCACATCATCTTTATAACTTGATAATTCACACTCCAAACAATTTCCAAAAAAAAAAAACACCACACATTTCTTGTTCCTCCATTACTCCTACTGCTTCCACTGGCTGCCTCCATGGTAGAAATGGAATCAGGAAGCATGAGTGAAACATGCTCTTTCTTGGCAAGTGAAGATAGTATGTGAAGTTCCTTGATGCCTTGGCCAAATTTCACTAATAGAATAAATACTAACTTGGGTCTCACTTGAAAAGGGCCTACTAGCCTAGTGGGACTAATGAAGTTAACAAAGGAAAATTAAAAAAAAATCAAATTTAGTCACCCAGCCCTATATTTTACAAACCAGCAATGAAACCCATACTCTTAAAATCTGCCTCTTAAATGCAAATAGCATTAAAGTAAGTTAGAACAGTTAGAGTTCTTCCTAGATAATATCCAACCTGCCACTGGTGTAATTATTGAATCCTAGCTCCCTTTATTTAGATCTATTCTTTGCAAACTATATTTAACTAGATATCCGTATACCAGGCAAAAGAGCTGTACAAATCCTCCATTCCAAATGAATTTCACATCCTTTCCCTAAGTGAATGTAGCTATGGAACTAGCTACATAATTCAATCAAATCATTTACCTAAAAAAGGAAACTTTGCTGAGTCCATAACAAAGAGTGAAGATGCCGTGGTTATGCTTCAGATGGCCTAAGTTAACTTCTACTCTATGATACAGAAGGAAGCCTATGACTCAGGTGACCAGAGTTAACCTCTGCTCCATAGCATAAAGGGAAGATATCCTGACTGTATTCCAGGTGTTCTGAGTTTAACTCTGTTTCTTGGCATGGGGTAAATATCTGACTATGACGACCCAGATGACCTGAGTTAAGCCTTACTCCATTGCAGAGAGGGATGAAGCACTGACTTTACCCTAGCTAACTCCTGCACCACAGCACAGATGGAAGATGCCCTAGCTACGACCCAGATGTCCCAAGATCAGATAGTGGCACAGCTGCTGGAAAAGCTAAATAGGGAAGAATGGGAGTGAGCAGCTGATCTGGGCTTACCAATCCTTGGGGTAAGAAGAATGTCCAAACTATTACAATGGAGACACCTTCTGGACAGAGAGAGAGAGAGAGAGAGAGAGAGAGAATAAGGTGTATGGTATGTAGCACTAGTAGCTAGGGATATGTTTGTTTTGGACAAGCCTTGTCTGAAAAGTGACATTCACTGGGCACTGGAAGTAATTTGGACAGCTAAAGAGGAAAGCAGATCAAGGAACCTAACCAGATAAAAAATCCATTACAGATTCCTTAGTGATGGCTTCCATGAGCACCATTTACTCTATTTGGAACAAATAGGCCCACTTATCAAAGAGGGCTGATGGTCATCAGGATGTACAGTGATGAAAATTATATAAAAATCAAAAACATTACATTGCAGTACCATATTTCCCTTCCCCAAAGAATTACACACTTTATGCACAGTTTAAACATGTTAGTAAAATTACACCATCCTTTAAACCCATAATAATTACTTGTGATTTCAACATAAATCTCCATATATCTCACAAAAGTAACATTAAAATATCCCTTGCAGACTACAGTCTGCAACAACAAACACAAGAACCTGACTTATTTATCAGGATATACTTTATATCTGGACATAGTCATAGCTAATATCACTGTCACTATCATTACATGTACTACCCATCCCCAGCTTAAACAAGCATAGCCTCATCTCTTTAGCTTCAGTGCTCCCTCTCAAAATACTCCCCCCAAACTTTCACTGCAAAAAGTTAAAAAAAGTAATCATTCTTCTAAAAAGCAACCTAAACTTTCTTGACTGACCATTAACTGCTAAGATTCAGATTATTAGAAAAAGTGTGAATTAGATTGGCAAATAAAATTATATGTTAACTCATTACAGCTGGGTGACACATGTATATATATATATATATATATATATATATATATATATATATATATATATATATATATATATATATATATATATATAAAATATATATATATATATTCTCCTGACACAATGGTTCAGTATGCATGTTTTGAAACATTCAAAGACACACAGAATTTGATCAAAATAATAATTTTGCCAAAACTATTAAATAAGTAAATGCCAAGCAAATACCATATTAAGTAATTATTTTTTTATAACTGTTCTTTGGTATCCAAATAAATGCAAAACTACATTTCAATGTCATATTAGATTATGCGAGAATGGAGGACTAGGTTTTCCAGATGAAGTATCTTATGACATGGCATATATATTCAAAGTGCTAGTCCAGTAGATGGAGACAACTTATTTTACAAAATGGAAAATACTGCATAAAGCTTTGTTTAGTGATAAAATTACATTTCCACAAACTCAAAATATATAAGTATTATATATTGTGTTTGTTTTAAAATAAATTCTCAATGTTATAAATGGACTTTTTTAATATAACCAAACTCCTTTACACCAGAGTTCATTGAGGGCTTTGATATTAATAAAATGATGGAATAGAAGTTGATTGGTCTATCATACTGGTTTGTTTAAAAGAAATCGCAACCATATCAGGTGATATTGTGGTTCATAATTATGGACTGGATTTTGAAAACTGGTTGATTCCGCAAAGCATTGGGTAATTTATCCCCTCAAAGATGCAAAAATATGACAGAAATGGAGGTAAGGATATAGCCGACATTATTAAAACACATGAAGTCTATTTTATTAAATAAGATAGGAGCTTCTTTAGTTATAATTCAACTATATCAAATCCTTATTGAAAGTCTTTAAATTGGGCAGCCACGGTGGTGCAGCGGTTAGCATTGTCGCCTCACAGCAAGAGGTTCCCTGATTCAATCCTCGGCTGGGGTGCCTTCTGTGCAGAGTCTGCATGTCCTCCCTGTGGTTGTGTGGGTTTACTCCGGCTGCTCTGGTTTCCTCCCACATCCCAAAGGCATGCTATAGGTGGATTGGACACCCTAAATTGGCTCTAGGTGTGAGTGCATGTGTGCCTTCTGTGGAAGGTTGGGCGCCGGGCTGGCAACTCCACACTGTAAAACTCCACTGCCAATCATGAGCAGACATGTGATCCGCTGTAGCGACCCCTAACCAGGAAAAGCCGAAAGAAGAAGATTGAAATTCTTTAAATTGAGCCAAATGCCCATATTTCAGACAGAGATAATATTAGGTTCAACTAAGAAAATACTATTTATCTTTTGTTTTTGGAAAAAAAATCACATTAATATTTATCAATGAAGCTTTCGTACTCCTTGTTGAATTGGGAAATATACAAAAATGGGTGGCATTCATTGTTTCACATGTAATGCAGAATATGTCAAGCCTGACTAGCAACTTATTTCTTTAGATATGTAAGAGAATATTTGATACAACTTCAATCATTTGGTCAAGCACTTGTCACATACATTTCAACTAAGAAATCATTTAGTCTAATTTAATGTTCCATCTCTCTCACCTATAAGTGCAGATCAATTCTGTCTTCTCTGACATCTCATAGCAGTTGCACATGAAATGTCTATATTTTTAACCTGCCATACATCCATTTTCCAAGCTCTTGAATGTTGCCATTATTACACAAATGCAATTAGCATCATAACAACAAGACCTAAACAGACAATCATTGATTGTAAATTTTAGTATAAATTACCTATTTTTGGACAGATATAATGATAATACTCTATAATGAAATCAGTATCTTCTTTAGAATAACTTGGTTGCATTGATATAAATGGTGTGGGTATGTACAGTGTCTTTAAATTAATGTAAAAGATGAGAAACACTTGTTATGAATTGTGAATGTTCATTTTATAGTTTGGTATGAATTAAATACTTTTAAATTGCTTGGTAATAATTCAGTAATTCATTTTAGTAATTTTTTTTAATTTGTATTTAGAGTCTAAAAGTACTCATTTATATTCCAGTATGCTGTAGTATCATGTTATGAATATTATTATATTCAATGAGAATAAAGAATATAAATGGACATCCTCAAAACTTTAATGGAAAATATGCCTCATAAACTATAATGGCAAAATGCAATCTACAAAGTCAAAACTAAATAATGATTAAAACACAAGTGGAAGGCCCAAGGAAACAAACTGCTGCAGGTAAAATCCAGAAGAACTTTAATCTAGAAATTTTTTGAAATAAAAACTTGTTTAAAACTATGAGAAATAATGCTTTTGTTCACAAAAATAATGAACTTCATCAGATAAACATTGCTGGAAGTACAAACACAATTTGTAACTTTTGTGTTTAATCACATGACTGCTAAGCCTCCAGGAAATTCACAGTGTATAGCACTTTTTTTATTTTTTTTCAATTGACAAAATTTGCAAAAAAAAAAAAAAAAAAAAAAAAAATATATATATATATCAAAAATAGTATAAAATACATTCCAAATAAGATCAGAAAAATGAAGATAAAAGCATGTAAAATATATGAAATATAAATCCTGTATTTTGGGCTCATCTTTCCTGTGGTTTTAACTTGAGCAAGCATGCTACTGAAACATGTTCATTGAGTCCAGGCCTGTTAGCATTGATGCTTGTCATGGGGATTTATTTGCTCAAGGTCTAACTTTTGTACCTAACAGACACATGGATGTTGCAAACACACTCATGGATCTTAAGGAATATTCCAGAAAATTAAATTTCATGGTGATGTTACAAAATGTGGGATCAGCCATGCAACCATTAAGGATATCCAGCACTTATTATCACCCAAGCCAGCCTGTAATTAACTGTTTCAAAAAAAAAATCTGTTAGTTAGATATTTGCAACTTGGCACATTTGGATGGTGAGGTAAGAAAACATACTTTCAAGTACAATCTTTCTGGAGAAGAAATAGTGAGATTAAATGATTTACAAAACAACAAAGAAATCAGGGCCATACAGCCTGACAAATGGGGCATATTGGTCATGATGAATGTGTGTGACTATAATATGAAAATGAAGTCCATTTTTGCATGTGATACCTATAAGGAGGTGTCTGTGAATGAGTGCAACGTTGCATACAATAGAATAGAGACAAATCTAAATGACTTATTTATTGACCAACACATCTCGATTGATTATTATAACTAGTCAAAAATCCAAAATACTGCTCTCACTGGTAAATGCTCTTGTGAAAATAACCAGTATATATATATTAAAAACGTAGCACAAGAGCAAAAGCAAGGGTCAAATCTAATATTCAAAGCCAGATACTTTTATTGGTAGAACAATGGATAGAACAATGGATAAGCGCTTTCGCTATAAAATAGCTTCATCAGATCACAGTGTTTACTGAACATGAACAGTTTAAATACTAAAACACATAGCAAGTACAATTCAAATGAACCAATCATCATCACACATCAATTAGTTCATTTAACATTTAAAGCAGCAAATACAAAAGTATATCAGTGCATTCATGACTGCTACTAATCATGTAAAAATAAATATATATATAAAAATATATATGAAAACTAACTCCATTTAAAAAGCGCATCCTTTAAATACAACAAGAATTATAAATATAATATAAAACTTTTTAATAAAAATTTTTGTTGTTAAAATAAATTATAAAGATATTTATATATATCTCTGTTATAATTTAAAATAAATAAATATTCTCATATCTTTATGTGTCTGCGTTTTCTAAGTGCAGGTTTGATAGAGACTTTGTCATTCAGTCCTGAGCCTCTATCTGCTCTTAACAAAATAATCCAGTTATTTTCCTTCTCCTCTGTATATGTCATTATATTACCTCCTCTTGCATTAGGTTCTATTACTTCTAGTACCCTAAATGGAAATTCATGTTGAATGTTGTGTAAGACAGTGTGCTTAGCTAAAGCATTCTGTGTATTACTTTTTCTGATGTTATAAATATGCTCTCTTATCCTGTCACGTAATGGGCGGTTCGTCTTACCCACATAAAATGATGAACATATTTTGCAAACTGCCAGGTAAACAACATTAGGTGTCATGATTATTATAACTATCTAAATGTAATGCATCCTAGGATCTTCCACATGTTTGGTGTGCCTAAGACACACAAAAACAAAGATCAACCACCTATGTGATCAATTGTTGATGGCCGTGGTTCTATCACCCACCCCTTGGCCAAGTTTTTGATACTAGATTAAAAAGTTTGTTTACCCAAGAGCCACATGTTTGCCATGATTCATTGGAATTTTTACTAAAAATGCATGACCTTCCCTTCAAAGACTCATACACCTTTATCACTGTGGATGTCAAGGACTTGTATGTGGTCATACCTCATGACTTAGAACTGGAATTGTTTTCTGAATTTTTGATGGAGAAGAATATTCCACAAGATGAAATTAATGTTTATGTCAAAAATATTTTTTTTTAATTTGGAGGTGATTTGTTCTTACAACAAGCAGTGGTAGCCATGGGTGCAGTGTGTGGAGGTATTTTTGACAACATTATTATGATACAATGGGAGAAGAAGTTTGTATCTAACTCCCCTTTTTTGCATCATGTAAATACTACACACACTTTTTGGATGATATTTTCATCCTGTGAGATGGTGAAGCTCATAACATCCCCCATTTTTTGGCATATATAATCAAACAACAAAGTTTATTGTATTCATCTATGAGAGTAATGATGTGAACATAGCTTACTTGGTTATATAGTTGGCCAAGGACAACACAAAAAAAGATTCACCTCCAAATGGAAGTTAGCGTATTCAAACAGTTTTCTCCATTTTGATAGTTTGCACCTTATAACACAGAAAAAGGCAGTGGTAAAGGGCCAGTTTGTGAGAGCAGCCTGAATGACCACAGAAGATTCTGCCTTTTGGGATGAGTGCATATTGCTGAAAAACACGTTTTTAAAATGTGGCTATCCTACAAAATTTTTAGACAATTTGATGCTAGAGGTGATCAATAAATATGAGTCTCATAATTTTTTGCCAATTCTGGGAGGACCTTGTGTGACCAACAATGGAATTCAGGAGGTCCTAGATGGTGGGGATATTACATCAATGCCACCCATGGCTGAAACCACAAACACAGAGACCTTCAGGAATTATTTTATTACAATCTATTCTACTGAAGGTCTCTCTGTTAAATCAGTTCTGGAAAATAATTGGTGTCTTCTCCAACAAGAGAATACCATTTGTGATTATGTGGGGCTGGGTCCATGAGTAGTGTTAAAAAGGGGCAGGAATTTGAAAACAATATTAGAACACAGTTGGTCCAAAACCAACATAAGCAAAATTCTGAATTTATGGGGATGAAAAAGTGTGGTTGTTGCCTCTACTGCCCCAGTATTCTGGTGTGGCATGAAATTGCTTTGAACAACAAGGTGGTTGCTATAAGAAACAGATTCATTTTTTGTACATCAAGGGTGGTATATTCTGCACTGTGTATGTTTTTACATAGGAAAAATGAAGAGGAGACTGCGGGACAGAATATATGAACATTTGTACAAATGGAGAGGAGACTGAGGGACAGAATATATGAACATTTGTACAAATGGAGAGGAGACTGAGGGACAGAATATATGAACATTTGTACAAATGAAGAGGAGACTGAGGGACAGAATATATGAACATTTGTACAAAATTAGAATGAAAAAAGAGACTAACACCATCTACAAACACATACAATGTTACCCACACCAGATGTTCAAATTTTGTATTTTGAAGCAACTACCTTCCAACAGTAATGAAAGTCCATGGATCTTATTATTGGAAAAACATGAACTATATTAGCAGCTGTGTTTGAATGCCAATAACTGGCCTTGACTCAATGAACATGTTAAAATAGCATGTTTGCTCGGAAGTTAAAAGCACTGGAAAGATGAGCCCTAAATACAGGGTTTATATTTCATATATTTTTACATACTTTTGTCTTCATTTTTCTGATTTTATAGGGAATGCATTTTATACACACACAAATATATATATATATATATATATATATATATATATGGTTTCACTTCATAATACTGACATATCACAATACTGAAACTCACAACACTGAAACCAAAATCCTGAAAGTTCAAAATCCTGAAAACTCAAAATACTGAAACTCAAAATACTGAAAACACACAGCATACATATGCTGAGTTTAAACACGATAAATCATATTATTTTCCACCAAGTATAAGCCCCCCTGCTCCTGCCACACCCCCAGCTACTTAAATATATCAACTCCAAGATTGCACTTCACTCCACTAAGTGCAATCTTGGAGATGATATAATTAAGTAGTAGGGGGTGTGTGAGGCACAGCCCCCCACATGGGGGGTGCAGGGGTGCATGTCCCCTGCTTATGTTTGAAGGAATGTATTTAGGTTTTTGTTGTTTACAGTCAGTATATGTATCTTATCTGTTTTCAGTATTTTGACATTCAGGATTTTGAGTTTTCAGGATTTTGAGCTTCCATATTATGAAGTTTTCTCATTTTTAGTGTTTTGATATTTCAGTATTATGAAGTGTTTGTGTGTGTGTGTGTGTGTGTGTGTGTGTGTGTGTGTGTGTGTGTGTGTGTGTGTGTGTGTGTGTGTGTGTGTGTGTGTGCATTTTATGCATTTTTCTTTGTTTGCAATTGTGTCAATTGATTTGCTACACACTGTGAGTTTCTTTGTGGTGGCTCCTATAAGATGATGCTTCATTTCCTGGGGGATTAGGAGTCATGTGATTGAACACAAAAGTTACAAATTGTGTATGCACTTCCATCAATGTTTATTATTTTTGTGAATGAAAGCTCTTATCTCTTATAGTTTTAAATACGTTTTTATTTCAAAAAAGTTTCTAGATTAAAGTTCTTCTGGAGTTTTCCTGCAGCTGTTTTTTTTCCTTGGGCCTTCCACTTGTGTTTTAATCTGTGTTTCTTCAATTTGTTTTTTTGGCCAAAACTAAATAATGGAAAAAAGAAAGAAAGAACGAAAGAAAGAAAGAAAGAAAGAAAGAAAGAAAGAAAGAAAGAAAGAAAGAATACCATCATTATAAACAACAAAAATAAGTGTAAAGGACACTGTTCTTAAATATTGTTCACAATCAAATTGGGCTTCTGTGTTGTTCAAACTTCAGTGTAGAGGCCTACAAAATTTAGAAATAGACCCATTCTCAGTTGTTAATAACATGCCATACTTTGGATGAGTCCAGGTATAACTTAACTATAAAGATGTGATCAACATCATAGCCTGTGATTCACAAGTGTGTGCATCATGGAGTACACTGCAGGGATTGTTGGGGTTGTAACAGCAGATGTAACAAGATCCATGGTTCACCAACTGATGTCAATGAAATGGTAATGCAAAACTCAGCATGACATTGTTGAACAAGAGCATAGCTATTATGTGGCAGTTTGCAGTTTAGGAAACAAATAAAGAAGGGATGCAATAGCATATGTTGGTTTGTAGTACAGCACATACAACAACATTCCCACAACCACTCCTGGCTCATATCCAATAAATGTGATGCATCAGTTCCATCAATGGGGGTTGTCTGTGTAGTGGATCTCACTAATTAGCATATATTTGTTTAACAAATAAAATAAATAACAAATGCTGCTTAATACATTCAAGTGTGAAAATGCTTGGCAATGATTTGATGTGGTGATGTTTAAAAAATGAAGTCAAGGGGCTAAAAGAAAGAAAGAAGGAAGAAAGGAAAAGTTTTTTTTTTCTGTAAAGGATGAAGGATGCATGAGTAAAGTAACATTAAGGGCAGAAAACACTCAAACTGGACATAACAGAGACAATGAAGACATACAATTCAATAGATGACATCCCAGTTTTCAAATATTTTTTTTGCTGTTTACCAGTAAATCATTTGCATAAGTATTTAATGTTTCATTTTATGCCCCTAATTTTATGAGGAAATCCACATGGAAGAGGATCCTTTATATATCACACCACCGCTTGTGTACATATTTGTTTATTTTCTAGGACACATAATTGCTTCCCAGAGGTTTTAGTAACTCAATTAATAGTCATACTTGTCACACATCTTAGTATAAACTGAACAATAAGCAGGCCCCCTGTCACTCAACATGAGTTTGACTTCAAATCGAGATGTGCTTTCCCAACAGAATGGTTACTCCAACGGTGATTGCAAATTTATATGTTGACAAACCAAGGCATTGTTTTGATAAAATGAATTCCCGGTATTACAGTTACTGGGTGATAGTCTAGTATTTCTAAATATTGATTAGGAATACTTTTCACTGCCTATGAGAGTTCAGCTAACCACTAATTAAATAATTAATGTTGTGTAATATCTGACACTTTATATGTACAATACAAGCTTATTTTTTGACTTTGCAAAAAAAAACATTCCCTACACTTTTTTGCATGCTGTACAATGTCTGCCTACCCCTTCTCCTGTAGATTTTTGTGAACCAACTGTAATTATTACATTAAAATATTAGCACATAAATTCTGAAGACTCTTATAAGAGAAAAAAAGAAGGAATGATCTTTTTTGTGAATGAAATGAGGTTGGCAGAGCTATATGTTTTATATATTTTATAAAAAGCAAGCAATACATAGAAAGAAATAAGCCAGGGTTATCACCTACATCTCTTTACTCAAACCTGTCCTTATTCAGGCATTTTAGGGCTTCAAAACAAAAAAAAAAAACAAACAACAAAAAAAAAGCATTAAAATGGAATGTCTGTTGATTTTGGGACAAAAAACATTTCCAAAATTTCTTATAACAATGGCTTAAAGCAATTATCTTGCATCTGAAATACCTTAATATGATATGAAGCAACTGAAACTACTTTGACTCTATAAAAGTGAGTTTTTATTGTGGCAATAAATTGAAGTCTAGTCCTTTATACCAGATGAGTGCATGGTAGGGCATGAAAAATAAAAACTATTCTACTTTGGACATCTAAAAAGATGGCAAACTTGAAATAATTCCATGATTATAACAGCAAAGGTAAGAGCTTTGCATATAAAGAAATACGCCATAAATGTTGAAAAGTTCATTATTTGGAAATGGGAAGAGCTTTAACACATCTCTGAGTAATACAGTGCTGTTTGAAAAGTCTAAATTGTTTCAGGAAGTTAGGCATAATATATTGTATATTAAATTAAAGCTAAAGTTTAATAGCTAATCTCAGCTGCTGATAGGTGACCTTCTTTGTTGTTACCCACCTTCTGTTGCAACTATTCAAACGCACTTGAAATCTTCCTTAAATGCATTAGATATGCTGCGCATATGTTTGCTATTTCTAACAGCCTAAAATTGCATGCATGTTAACATGGTGTGGGAATCGAGAAAATCAATATTGTGAGCTTGCTTTCAAAGCTAAGCATTTTTGTTATACTTTGCATTTAAAAACAATCAAACACACTTGAAAATAAAAATGAAGGTGATTATTAGATTTTTATTCTGAAAACTTTTAATGTAATAGCATTAAGGTTTTGCGAAGAGGGGTGAAAGCAATTCTGAGCAATAACATATATCACCATCTTACATTTAAAAGTGTGGGACACGGATATATGTCTTTCACGAAGTGCTTTCCTACTCCTTTGTTTCATTGCTGCATTAATGGGAAAGTAACAATAGAAGCTAAGAAGAATCCTAGTTCTAGTGCTCCTTTTTGGTTTAATAGTGGTTCATTTGAGCACTATTGCACCACTTTATTTTGGTTTTCAAGTAACAATAGAAGTTAAGAAGAATCCTGCAAGAAAATATTTGAAAAGTCAAATATGCTTCCTGTCATCTAACGGTGATAATTTACACTGTCTGTTTTTAATATTAGGAAGTTATCAGTGCTTAGGTTGGACTGCACAAAGATGAATTTGTTGCAATTCCGCTACCAAAATGAAGTGTAAAGAGGTGCATGGTCATATTTTCTGAAAAGATTCAATAACCTTTATCATAAGTCTATACTTAAGTAATATACTTGAAGTGTTGAGCCAAGAGAAAAATTTCATTCCTGGGGCTAAGCATAGGAAATCTACCTGCAAGAGTCCTAATATCCGCAGAATATAAAATGTTTTCTATAATGCTTGAAGGAATAAAGCTAGTAACATAAACACAGTGGTGTCACATTGAATAGGCTGTTATGATTTGGCTAGGCTGCTAAGATATAAAGCTAGAGATTGTCTTAAACAACAATTAGAAGAAATAAGTCTAATTGCATAACACATATCTTGTGTTTGCTGGGATTTTATGAAGCAAAACAAAATGTGGAATAGTATCTTAAATTCTGACTATATTTATGTTAAAAGGTTAACCAATGCATTTTCACATTAAAAAATGTAACAAGAAAGCAAGAGAATATTTAAATACTCTTTAAGAGAAATTATACAAACCATTGAAATGTGAAAGATAAATTACAGTGCACTGGAAAAAATCTTTTCAGCTTTGAGAAAGAGAAAATAAAACTAACCGAATGCAAAAATGAATAAACAGGGAAACTCCACATCATGTTACAGTTTATTAATTTCTTTCGATTGCAGATGTAGTTAGATGGATGCATTGTCAGTTCACCCTTCACAGATAGTACCCTAGGTGGTTGCGTTGAATTAGCAATGATTAGCTATTCCTGTCAGATTCTGTGAACTAGATAGCAAAATTAATCAGTGTATTAGTAAGACACCCGTGGCGCAGCCTTCATATGGTGATATTTCATACATATTTATCATATATATTGCTGATCTGAGATGTGCATTAAACATTTCCTTCTTATGTGTTATGCACCATAGCAAGGCAAGCAATTTCATATACCATTTATTCCACATTATAATGCTGTTTGTGCTTTCAGGTTTTCATATCTCCAGACTAACATTATAAAATCATGTTGTTGTGTAATCTAAGCCATGAATTTTCAGAGAATTTAGCATCATTTTTAAATTTCACAGACAGTACCTGCATTTTAGGAAAGTAGTATTTAATGATGCTTTGCATAAATTTTATTTAATATTCTTTTTTTTTTCAAAATTGTTTTCAGTATTTGACTTTATCTATAGTGTTGTTGAGCTGGAAGCTGTATTTATAATATTAATGTAAATATGTTATTTTTGGGAGTTTTTAACAAAGATCTTTTACAACCACGAGATTACACAAGGATTTAAAAACTAATAAATAAAACATTACTATGATAGCATTGACTCTGTTATGGCTTATGTAACCTTCAGTATTACATTTAACATGAATGTAAAAGGAATAGCTCTGCAGTATTAACGATGTCTCAATGGGTGCTGCTTACTGCAGTTCTCGGAAGAAAAACATGTATAAATATGCTAAGTTATCTTGTGAAACGTCATTCTAGATTTGTACGACAAATTGTTTATTGTGTGTGAATATCATCTGTAAATGGAAGATTCAAAGATATTGCTAATCTCTGGCACAACTAAGAAACATAAAGAATGTACTGTGTGAGACAGAAACAGAATGCAAACTGAAGAGCAGAAAAGGATAGTCTGTCAGAAGATATTTTTGACAACAGCACTAACAGAAAAGTAACAAATCTTACTTGCCAGAAGCAGAATACAAACAGAGCAGTAAATTCACTGGCTAGTTGCTTTAAGTACAGGAAAGGAAATATCGACGCAAGAAATCACATTTTTCGCCAGTGTTAAAATGTCTAGAGAATAACTATTTCAATGAATATCAGACAGAAAAAAAGCTTTGTTATATTTCTCAATTCCTACACATTACCTAGAGTACTTGTTTCATGTGTGTGGACTTCTATAAGCCAGAACACTGGCCTACACCCAAAGGCTTTTCTTTTCTGACACTGAATACATAAACGATTATTTATACATATGGCTGTAAGGCAGCCAGTCTTGTTTGGAAGAAGACTCCACACATCCCCCACCTAGAACATGAGCATTTCTTATACATTTGCATACTGATATATTATTTTCACTGATATTGCCTGCTGTCATTATTATGCTATTTTCAATGCAATCCTTGGAACACACTGTGACACTGGTGTTGCTGCTGCATTAATTATTACCATGATGTAATTTTTGGTACCTTTCAAAGCTGGATACATTTAAGCAGAAAAGTGCAATAATATATTCGTGTCATTGTAAAATCTGGGAACAGACAGGAAGTATGTAAGAGGAAAGAAAAGGTGTCTAGTAAATAGATGGATGGATTGCATGAGAGAAGACCTGTGACGTTGAGGCATGACTGTCTTAGAAGAGTGACACTGAATCAACAGAGATGGTGACAGTTGACATGACACCTTGATCACATGTAGAAAATGTAGGAAAGGGTTGATGATGATTGAAAAATTATTAAGGTAGATAACATCATAAACAAGACTGTCAGATATGTTAAATCCATGAAATGCAAATATACTTGCAACTTCTAAAGAACAGCAACAATAAATCTAGTTTCTGGTTATTAGTATTAGACATTCAGTAGTGCAGAAATATGAAGGAGAAATGCTAAAGAAAGGTAACAAAAATGAAATATAAAGAAGGAAGGAAGGCACGAAGAAAAACCACAATGTAGCCTTCTAACTGATTTAATATGACACTTTTAAAATGAAGAGATCAAGAAAAATATCCGTGTCTTATAGATAGAGACCTCTAGCTTATAGTTATAGGTTTAACAGATCACCGGATACTAGTAAGATGGCTTTATCCAGGGTCAACAAGATGAGGTGTTTCATCTTAAATAGAAAACTAAAGAAACAGATTACCAGTAGTATCCTGATACAGATCCCTTGTCAGACTACTTTTAGACCTCACTGCTCAGTTCTGTTGTCCACTTAGGCAGAAGGAGATCAACCTAGTCAAGGGGATACAAAGAAGCTCTTCTAGATGAATAAAAGGAATGAAAGATAAGCGAATTGAAGAAGGGTTTAGGAAAGGTAAAGTGGATAAATCTAATCTTATCTGAAGGCAGGCAAGAAAAGGTGAGACCTGACTAAATGCATAAGACAGTTAGATGTCGGGATCCATCCATCCATCCATCCATCCATCCATCCATCCATCCATCCATCCATCCAGAATGATGAAGAAAAAAAAAAAAAGAACCATACAAAGAAAACAAAGGAAGGAAGTGAGGTCATGACTCAGCAGCTTAAGGACATAAAGTTCAAAACAGGTATTAGGAACATACCTCCCAACCGTTCCGAATTACTCAGTTTCTACTGGGTTTTGGGGTCCAAATGAAGGGGTTCCACAATTCCCGAGTAGCACCCCTTCATTTCTGATTTTTGTTTTGCTATTTTTTTAAATTTTCGCTCTGTCGGAGCTGACATCATCACGTGCGTGATGACGTCAGCTCTGTCAGGCTGCCAGCCAGTCGGAATTGAGCTCAAGGAGCTCACATCATCATTTCCGTCTGGCCGAAATTGAATTGAGAGCAGGAATAGCAGAGGAACTTTAATAACAGCAGAGGAACTTGTTTGTGAGCAGGAACGGCAGAGCTATGAAGCTGAAAGGAACTGAACTGGAACTACTTAAGTTGAACGGCAGAGTTTGTGAGCAGAGATAACGGCAGAGGAATCAGGGTAAGCTTTGAAGCTAAACTCGTGTGTGTAAGATGAACGGCAAAGGAATCAGGGTAAGCAAGGAGTGTGTGTGTGTGTGTGTGTGTGTGTGTGTGTGTGTGTGTGTGTGTGTGTGTGTGTGTGTGTGTGTGTGTGTGTGCTTGTGCATGCGTGTGTGTGTGTGTGTGTGTGTGTGTGTGTGTATGTGTGTGTGTGTGTGTGTGTGTGTGTGTGTGTGTGTGAGCACACATTGTGCATCGAGATTGATTGATTTTGTTAATGCTTTTGAATGTAAGCATTAGCTGTTTACTTACTAACAGAAGGGCAGAGTGTATAAAATGTATCCTCCAGCTCTACATTTGTTCTTGGACGTAGCAGTAGCGATGCATCACAATGCTGAGCAATTGTAAGATGTAAATTAGTGATTATGCAAAGTGAAATTTATTTCAATGATAAGCTAGAGAGAATATGCAACAATGTTTTAGTGATCATAGTTTTTAAGTCTAACCTTAATAGGAAATAAAAGAAGACTCAAAATGGCAGTTTAGTTTTAATAAGCTACATTTTATGATACTAGAACTTTAAGAAATACATGTTTGAAATACGTCTGATGTACTAAATATCAAAGTAATCCCGGTAACAGTATTTAAAACTTTTAATAAGCCATGTCATTGGGACTAAATATTATTATACAGAGTAAGTTCCAGAAGTAGCACGATTCAAGTTTCAAACCTAGCTTGTTTTACTAGTTATAAGTGATATGCCACAGCAAGTCAACACAAAACCGAAAGTAATACAGACATATTTTACTGGAGATAAGACAGTTAAACATGTGTGATTTTAATTGTTATACCAGCTGGCAGGTGTGAACATTTTTCTACGTTTGAGAATCAGGTCATATAAATCATATAAACAGCAGTCATGGCATCAAAAAGTATTCAAAAGGAAAAAACTTGCTTCAAACTACTCGTTTCAGTTTAAGTGCCTCAGCATAACATTCAGGCAATAACGCCCAACAGGAAGGACATTAGAAGAAAATAACAGACCCCATGGGAGCCCAACACCAAAGGCAGAGGGCCTCCACATCCCTGGAAGGTGTATTTCCCTGTAACATCCACCCTACTGGCCATTATTGCACATAGAAAATGGGCATTTTTGTCAAGTTGTTTTATAATTATTTTATTATTAGCATATTCTAATCTTTTATTTTTTAAGTAAAAATAGTTCCTCCACCTTATGTTTGAAAGTTGTTGGAGTATATATAATTGTTGCTGGAGAAAGCATTTTACATCTAAAATATATTAATGATATAACAACTGGACTCACACATAAATGGCAGACATACAGACACACACACACACACACACACACACACTCTGCAGGATAACAAGCTTGTAAGGTTGTTGTCAGTGAATACTTCACACACCTTATAATTAAGTGAACCATAAATCTGGTTATTTTTTTTAATGAAACATTGAGTGCCTTAACCCATCATGCTATCCATTAACAGCTGCAGTTTTTATTCACTTGGTTGCTGTACGTATTTTAATTATATAAGATAGTGTTCCTTTTAGCAATAATTTCCTTGCGAAGAAAAAAAAAAATAAAAACATTGCTGCTCCAGTGACACTTTCCTTTGAGTCTGGGAACTGTTTAGTATGACTGGGCAGGATAAAGTGTTGCTGCTGCTGCTACTGCTGGTGGTGTGCAGTCAGCATGGCAGGACCAACAGCATGTGCTTGTAAGTGACTGATTTAACAGCTCCGTGGGGCTTTTTAGATAAGGTTATGTTCCATCATGTTTAAATATTTAGAATTACATTGAGTAATGCTGAAATTAGTTTATTACTATATTCATTATTCAGTGTCTCTAAAGAAATAACATGTATTTTCCAAGTAGAAGTTTTAGACCTGTTAAATTTCAAAAGATTATCAGTCTGTCTGCTTTCTCCAGGCAAGGCTTTCCAACATAGTTGTATCCGTTCTATGAAAAGCTTTGTACCTTAATGGTTTTTCAATGGGGATGAGGTATGGAGAGTGGTATTAACCAAAACTCTCAAAATGGTCTGTTCAATATAGTATTTATTGCTGGAATGGTTATTCAAGCAAGTTAAGCAGGTTTAATATCTGTGATAACTTAATTTACATATAATCTTAAGAAAAATTATTTGGCCAGGTCCTTGCCCAGTTTCATTAATTAATGAATTAATTGCTTGATTAATTTTTATTTATTTTTTTCTGCAATTTCTTTTTCTGAACATTGCTTATTGCAACATATTTTAATGTTTTCTGGCAGGTATGAAGTCCAAGGTTCAAATGTCTGTCATTATTACTATTTGAGTGCTATTTTTAATGATTTGCTATCAAGCAACAAATTTTATATGGAACAGACTAAGATATGAGGCAAAAACTGGTGATGATAAGGTATGAGTGAAATAAATTACTTGTAACTGTAAATAAGTGGTGGTGTCAGCTGGAAAAGAATAGTAATTATAATACAAATCAGAGAGGTAGATCCAAGTGATTCTGTCTGCTAAAAGATGGCAACAAGTTTTGTGGTGTGCATGTGTGTGTGTGTGCCCCCATGTAACACACCTGGTGGCTAGAGGTATTCAGACTCAAACCCTGTACCTTTGGTACAGGGTAAAAAGAGCCTAATATCCCTAGCCAGCACAATGACTGAGCTTTGTCTCGATGTATTTTGTGCTAAGAGTTGAGGTCTATGATGAGAAGTGAGATCATTTGTTTTTTCTGTTGAGAGTTATGTTCTGAGCTTTGTCCAGATTTTTGTTTTATACTAAGAGTTAAGAGCTATGATGAGAAGCGAGAGCACAATTTGTATTCCCCCATTATTGTTTTTGTGCTAACAGTTCAGAGCTATGGTGAGTGAGAAGTGAGAACTGAATTTGTATTCCCCCATTACTGGCTTTGTTTGTCCATTTTGTTTGTATTAAGAGGTTAAGAGCTATGTTGAGAAGAATGAATTCACTAAATGATAGCCATTAAGTTTCAGTCTTCCTATTTTTTAGGAAGCTTCTGATTTGGCAAAGTGGTATGTTGTTCTGACCGTAGTGCATAGGGCCCTGGGTTCAAAACTTGCCAGTGAAATGCATGGTGGTAACACAACATTTTATTCTACCAACGTTACAAAATTATACACTTAATGTTTAAAATATGTTGCTGGTTTTTGACCTTTTGTCTCCCTCCCACCAAAAAAAAAGAAATTGAAAATAAGTGTGAGACGCTGTTCAAGATGCCTATGGCTTACACAACTGTCATTCTATTTATAGGGTGGGTGTGGAAGCAGACTTTTATGATGGAAAAGTTCTGAATTGGGCAGTTTTGTCATTATTGGTTCATGTGTTTTGTTTCATTGCCTACAGTACAGCCTACTGGTAAAATGTTCAAACAATACATTTAGAATGTGCTCTAACAAGTGTGTTGTATTATACAAGGAATATAATTTAATTAAGTCAGGAAGGTGTATAAAGAAAAGAGCACATTTATGTTTCTTGTTTTGTGTGCAAGGGGCCAATGATTTGAAAACAGCCCAAAGGTAATCTTTATCCACCACTGGCCCAATGCATTTTCTTTGGATGTGGTGTGGGTTTAAACACTGTTTCAATGAATGTGAGTATCAAGGGCAGAAAAGTTTTAATGTCAAGCCTATTTTCATTGTCAGACAGTATTGCCTTGTTTACCAGATCATGATGTCTATTAGTGTTTCTGCACTGTGCTGTAAAATGTAAAAATAAAATCCAAATAATCATTGTAGAAGTAAAGCAGTATGCATGCATTAGTGTTTATGGTAAATGGGGTGAAATATCCAGGTAATGGGACATTGGAATGGTTGCAGGGGGACTCTGGTGCCATATTTTGGTTGTCTGTTCTTCAGTTTGCATTTGAAAGTTGGTATCCCACGATCCCACTGGAGTGGGTGGGGTTTCATAATTATGTATGCAAATGAGATGTTAATCGGCATACAGATTTGTACCTATTTTTCATGGGCCTTGTCCAGATTTTTGATGTTTCCAGGTTGAGAGGTATGATTAGGAATAATCCTTTTATGGAATAGTATTGAATAATTGAAGCAGGTTTTGAAAATGGTTTGAAACAGGTAAACAAAAAACTTCCCAAACACTGTCTTCCAAGACCACGTGAATAATCCACTACGAAACCTGCGTTTGAAATATTTATTTATTATATTAATAAATATTTCAAATGCAGGTTTCGTAGTGGATTATTCACGTGGTCTTGGAAGACAGTGTTTGGGAAGTTTTTTGTTTAATTGAAGCAGGTTGCCAGAGCTGCTGGTGAACAATAAGACCCTGAAGTTATTAAACAAAATCTGGGATGAAAGGACACTTTAGAGGCTAATGAAAGATGTTGGTAATACAAATTAGCCATGCTAGAAAGAAAGCTTGGGTTTTTTTATGTCACATATATGTCACAATATGTCATTTACTGTACTTCCTGCTCTGCGTTTGGACAGGCTCCTTAATTTTTTAAGACATGACTGCAGTCACAGCTGCCTTTTAATAAAAGTGATAGAAAATACATGAAGTCATGCTGCAATTTAAATGTGTTTTTGCACAGCGTTTGACCTCTTAGTCTCCCCCATACTGCTTAGCTGGATATTTGTTCCTTTGGGGCATGAACAGCATGACTTTTTCATACCCATGGGGGGAAGGATAAGTATAAAAGGACTGATTTTGTCATCTGCTCATGTTTTTCTCTTCATGTCCTAACTTCTCATACATACACAGTGTGCACTGTGTGCATTCCAAAGACATGAATCTAGATCATATCTACCTGGGCCTCCTCTGAAAAAGAGCTCTGTCCCAGTCAAACTTTCCTGGTAAACAAATATTAAATAAATAAATTACTCCAGGAGTGCATTCGGTGGTGTAGCATGACACTTTTATTCCTCTGTAGATGGTGTAAGCCTACAAACAACCCTGCCTCCTGATTTATGTTCCTGCAGTCTCCACTAATGTCTGGCACTAGGAAAATTGATGCACTTTGTGTTTCCCTGACATATGTTCCACTTTGTCACTTCAGTCTGACAAGTCTAATTAATCCCCTTCACTCTTCTCCTTGTGTGTTATCCCTGTGCATGCATTACCACACACTGAAATATAGCCCTGTTACACATGAGACTACATGAGGTACTATGCAGGCGACCTGTGATGCTGCAGCATAACCCCTCCCCCATCACAGGCCCATGTATAAACTAATATCAAATACAATTGAATATTCCATTAACTGTCACCGCATCCATTTAACTTTGACCCTGAAGACTCACAAAGTCACCCCCACATATTTCCTCAACTGACCTTGACAAGTATGTGCTAGTCGCAAAAACAGTCCCAAACATAAAACTAGAAAAAATCATGATACACTCCACTTACTTTTCATGGTGATGCTGTCTATCTACTCATTCTGTATTATCAGGTTATAAAGCCACAGATTATGAAATTGATGATTACATTGTTACCATGAGCTAGCGATGCTTGTGTCTGACGCTAATATCTAAGCCAGGTTATACTGGGCATCTGCTTTCCTGAATGGACCATCACAAGGCACCTGGGAGGCACTCTCTGAACATGCTGTGAAAGACACTGCTGCTCTGGAGCAGATACCACAGCCACATAAAACAAAGCTCATCACTGTCCATTTCCAAGTGCAACTTAGATCTAAGGACGGAAACAGAAAATACATCCCATGACTAATGAACAGATGCAGCTCCTAAATGCTTTATCACATGCATGGGTTCCATCAAATTATCTATGGTATGATCCTAGTTGTTCTCATTAGGGGTAATATATAATTATTGACAAAAATGGACAGTGATAGACTTAAAATGTTCTGCAAAGACACTCATCTAGTACCCTGGAGTACCCTATGATCTTATGATCCTATGAACCTATATAGACCATAGTCTTACTGTTCCTCATAAATAGCACATTAACTCTCTAGTGAACACTGACAAAAGTCATCATTTCTGCTAAATCTCCCCAGAAAGTTGTGTCACTTTCACAAGGAATACAAAAGCAGGCTGTGAGTTGCTTTTACATCACAGTTTCTGACCAATGGGTAGCATCAGACGTACCTTTAAAGGAGCACAACATGTGTCCTCATGTATGTCTCCAGAATGAGACATCAGCCATGAGCTATTAGTAGTGAACATACGCAACAGTCTGTTGTTTAAGTCACAGATACATGGCAGAAAAATAAAGCAATTCAGGCAACCTTGTGTAGTGTGCTTATTACATTAACAAGTGTTGAACTGCACTGCTGTAGCATTGCACAATCATTTTGCATGCCACATTACTCAGATTTAAGAAGCTGTATTGGATATCTGCAGCAATAGAAGGAGGAGAAGTAGCAGCTTTTTCCAGACCCACAGCCAGCACTGAGGAGGTTCACAGTAGTCTGGAAGTGTGTGGTGATAAACTTTCTTCTTTCTTCTTAATGTGTGCCAGTATATATATCATCCACAGAAAGTGCACTGGAAACAAGGTAGCTCATGATATCAGGGCAAACTATCCATGTACATGCCTGAAACCTGTTAGGTAATGGTATGTATTGTCTGACTTATATGGCATCTTAAATTGGTGAGTATGGCATTCCTTTACCTACACATTTGTACCACCCCCACTGTACTTGGGTAGGTTCATGGCACTGGTGTTTTCCAAGGTGGTCGTCAATGCTAGCAGCAGGTACAGGTGCCTTATTATATATAAATATATATATATATATATATATATATATATATATATATATATATATATATATATATATGTTTATTCTAACAAAAAAAAATATGCCCTGTGTTGACTGCATATATACCAGTACATGTACAGGTAACCTGCTGATGTATTCTCATATCTATCCCAACAGTTACAGCATGTCCTACCCCTATAGCTATCCCTTTGACTACAATAAGGTTATAACTAGATAATCCCTTTGTCTGTAGCTGCCATTCTACTAATCCCATTAGTATGTAATTTATAGTATTGTGTCAGGTGTTCATAGGTGTCTCACTGTGTCAGGTGTTCTCAGGTGTCTCTATGTCTGAAATATAAGATGGTCGACAGAGGCTGGACAGTTTCACCATAATGAAAATGATATCCTGCTGCAGGTACTCAGGACACATGAATTACACCTGTTGTGAGCATGAGGTACAGACCAGTATTTACAGGGTCAGATGGGGAAGACAATGGTCTATGACAAAAATTTAATGAGGGTCACAAATGTACATTACAGCAGTGTCATAAGGATGATTAATTCCCAGGTAGTATAAATATCAGCTGTCAAAGCAACTAATTCACTCTGGTGCCATATTGTGCATAAAGTTATGATATCATAATTCACTCTGGTGCCATATTGTGCATAAAGTGATGATATCATAATTCACTCTAGTGCCATATTGTGCATAAAGTGATGATAACATAAGTATTCTCCAACCAAACACTATATGTCTCAAGATTTACTGATCTGATAATCTTATTGCTTGGTTGTTTTGGACCGAGTGCAACAGAGAATGCAGATAAGGGAAAAAGTGGCTTTCTAGAAAGAAAGAAGCTTCAGAAATACCAGCTGAGACAAAGGGAAAGAAATGGTAGTGTACAGGGCCTGTGTCAGGAAGTTGAAAATGAACAGTAGGGTACAGTCAATTGAATTACAAATGAACAAAATTGTGAGACAAAAACCCAGTTAAATAAAATGACTTGCCTAATAATGTACAATTGAAAATACAATTAAATGGGAGAGTGTATTTCATGCAGTAGAGCTGGGGACAGAGGTTGTTTGGTAGAAGACTTCTTTGTTCTGGCACCCCTTCCATATATTGTGCTGGAAATGCTAGACAAGTCAGGGCTCAAGGAAAAATGGGCCAGATTTCAATCCAACATAGGGCCTTGGTGTAAGTTACATGCATGAAAAGCTGGGTATGTAAGCAGGAAGGGAAGGTCAAGATCCTGAATTAAGTTAAGCAGGTGATTAAAGTAGCCACTTTGGACCAAGTTAAGGTGATCAGTCCCCCTTCCACTCATCAGAAGCCTCAAAATAAACAAGACAGAGGAGCTTAGGCAAGTAGTCCTATGGAAGAAGATATCAAACTGTGACCATGTGCCTGTGGCAAAGCTTATGTTCTTATGAGTAGTGTAAAATAGGCTTTAATGGGATTGTTGAGTTCTTTGCTTGGATGTTTTTTTTAACATTAATTAAGGCCTTCCATTAATGATGTTGGTTTTGATTGATAAGACTGTGAACTGAAATGCAGTAGAGGAGGGGGTATGCCTTCTCTAGCAGGTGACTGAAAGGATAATCCACACCTGTTAGGGTCAGAGGGAAAGTTATGTTCCCCAATGAGTAAGTATATGTCTGTTGGGAAGAAGTAACACATAGGATCAGGGAGTTATGTTTCCTTGCCACTAACAATATAATTTGCAGAGAAGAAGTGACAAAACTGGGTCTAGGTAAACTATTCTTCCTTTAGAAACAAACTGTGTCTACTTTACTACTGAATAGGCATATCCAAGTTGGTAAAGTTAGGTTAAGTATATTTTCACCTTATCACTCTCAACAAGCCTGTACCTCAGCTTTGTACACATGCTGTTATTTAGCCTATCTAAAATCACCAAATGACTTCAGCTCTTTTGTCAAAATACTAGAAAAACTACTTGGAAAACTGGTTTATAAGCAAATCATAGAATATCATAGTTTATACATATACAAACATTGAAGCAGCACTGATTTAGACCTAAGTTTAGTAGATTGATCACCATATACTATTGTCTAATGGGACGTACAAATAACATGGAGAAAGGCAGCTAACAGGTGACAACTTTGTTGAGCTGAGTAGGTTCTTTAATACGGCAAACCATTCTATTTTTCTGTAAAAACTGCTGCATTTCAGTTAATGCTTATCCCTAGTTTTAGCTAATAATATCAATCATATTTGTCTACCTAGAATTCTGACATGCTTGAAAGGTTAATGTTAGGGTCACCACTTTTCTCATTACTTGTAATAGATCTAGCCTGAGATTTGACACAGTTAATCTGCATTCTGTAAGCAGATGATTGTGTTATCACAATAACTGATACCATTTAACCAGCAACTTACTGTAGAATGACCTGGCACAACTTAGGAAATAGTTGTAAAAATTAAACTCTTGCTAAATACACATACATACAACTACAGTGCTTCTACACACATCTCACAGACTTGCAACTGTAGATCAACTAACACTTAGAGACTGTTGTGATTAACTGCTACAGTAACAGAGCAGAAATATCTAGGACAATTGCTAGAAAATAATCTGAAATTAAATCTATCCTGGGGATTCAATAAACTTATTAAAGGCTTTGAGCTAAGCCTACACACAGTTTACATGTTTGCACAATGAGCAGCAGTGCTACATCACTCTTACATGGATACAAGGAAGGTTTTGTGGTCTGCAACTGTGTTTCAGGCCAGGAGACTGCGTAAAGCAGCACAAACACATATAAAGTGCGCAGACAAGTAAACTTGTTCTGCAAAATTGCTACAATGATCACTAGGGCTAAAATTAATGCAATGGATGCAGTAGTAATACATTATAGAAAAGTGTACGCAGTGCATTGTACACTACAACATGTCTTTGGCATTCTTAAATAAAGGATTTTGGTGAACATCAAGGATACATAGAATGCAGTATGAATACACTAGTGTGGTGAAGTGTGCATATTGAAAAGTCCCATAGACATGAATGTTATGAATGAAGAAAGAGGAATAGGATACATGAAACATGGTAACGTACACCAGATAAGGGTGTGTCAATGTATGTACACTCCAATCAGTAACATAACATTAATTACATACACAGTACGTAATATTGGTTGCACCTCCAGTGTGAGTATATTTATATGATCACACATTACAGTATACTATGTGACTGTCACACAAGATTACATAACAATGGAGAGGATTGGCTGTGACATGAACATCCTAACCTGATCACCGGAGAGAACTTTATATACAATAGAGGTATGTGCATATTATGAAGGTGTGCCAAATGCAAATGAGTTGCTTGAATATGAGTGAAATATCAGCATAGCTCTCAACCAATCAGGGACACATAGCAATATGATCATGGACAACATAAGACAGAAGCAGGCACAATTGTGGGCAGTTTTAAAATAATGCCCCCATTAATCTGTGACATTGACATAAAATACGTGATTGTAAGTTATTCTACATGTTCTGCAGGAGCAAACTTATACAACTGTAATTATTTGTCAGTAATCTATAAGGGAAATTAAACATACCATCCCTTTAAATGACTACTTTTTGGAGGTGTTAAGAGGGACAGTGTTTAAATTAGGGGTAATCCTGGTAAGTTGAGAGGCTTGCATGACACATAAGACATAATCCACAACTTAAAGAATGTAACCCATGCCATCAGTGTCTTCAATGAGCTGTGTATTTATTGGGTGCATCACAGAAAGATTTATCATACATGTATCTTTTAGAACACCTCAAAGGGAAGTCTGCACGGTCAACTCCTAATGGTTATGCATCAAAAAGAATACTTATGTGTAGATAACAAGATGTGTGGGAAATCATTGCAGTAAATGTGATGCACTTGAGTAAAGCATCCCTGAATGACATAGGTATTGGTTATATGAATAACAATACTTAAAAACAACACACTAATATGAATGGATTCCCTACACACAGCTGTGTACTGCATTCAGCTGTTACATGTAATAGCAATGGATATTGTGTGCCACATCTGCAACTGATGTGTGAATTCAGAACTGATCCCTTCTAATTAATGATACAACAATATGTAAGACTCATGGCATTGTGTCATTTATGCTCATGTGCAAAGAAACTCCAGCACTGCAAAGTCTAGCTTCAATGATTGAGGAAACTGTCACTGTGATATTGTTCACATACCAAATAATACACGGAGCACACTTTTTACCAGCACATGTCAAACCTGAGACATGCCACACAATCACTGTTACCCTGACATTGCCATGGAAAATTTTATACTGCCATGAAATGTTGATATGCATGCATACGTGTTCATGCAAGCTATCAAGTGGTAATACTGATGTGATATAGTGGTAAGTCAATGATGCTGTACAGTCACACTATAGCTGTACCCAGGATACAACTGAATTTCATAGATTTATAAGTGCATAGGGGAGTGCTAGGCTAAAGTGTTAAGATCCTATAAAAGCCTAGCCATATTTAACCTGACTTATGTAATATTCAATAGCTACCTGAACAATGATCACACAGGGATGTTCCTATGCTATGTTACCTAATATCAACTGCATCTGTTCATGAGGGACATGGGCACAACAGCAGGAGTACAATCATAATCATCCATTTATCTATGTTGCACTTGAAGAAAGTCAGGAAAGGCCTTTGTTTTACATGAATTTCAAGCATGTTCCAGAGAAGGTATAGTGTCTGAGAGATGTAACTATCTCTAAAACATGATTTATTATGTCAGAGGCTATGTTAGCATCCTTGGAATGAGTGACTCTTGTGCTGTTTGAGTTAATGTGCATCATTGCCATCAAGGACAGATTGTAGAGTGCCCTAGGCCAGACAAAGATCAACCCTTAGTAGTCTGTTGTACTTATAATACACTGATAGGGCTTTAAAGCTGTCTGCATATGACTTCTTGTTTACACCATGTATCTTCATTGTGCAAAAACTTTGGGATTGTGTGGTGAGGTACATGCAAAAGGGTGCATTGTACTCAATTACTAGTGTGATGAGGGCCAAATTCAATGGCATTATAATGTCCTTTGATGTGGATAGTCTGCCCATACTTATGAGTTGTGCCATGTACAAGGAATTTGTCACCACTGTGGACACATGGTTGTCAATGTTTTGATTACTATGCAACTGAGTACTCAGAACACTTTCCATGTGGTGTACTCATAGAGATGCGCTGTCTACATATTGTAATTATCTTTGATATTTGTTTTTCAAAAGGGAATAATTATTCTTTTGTGTTCATTTACTGTGTTTTCATGGCTCTGGCACAAATCATTTTTGTTCATTAATAGTTTCTGCAGTGTTATCAATAGTGTTCATGGATTCAATGACTGTTTTTTGCAGTCATCTACAAAGTTGGTAAGACAAAGGCTATCTAAATTTGTCTTGACTTCTAGGAAGAAAATACTGAACAGGAAAAGGTGTAGTACAAAATCCTGTGGTATGGCCATGGACACCGGCTTCTTGCTAATGGTGAATTGACACACTTTGACAGTACGTACACTGTTGATAATCCATTTGGTTACCCACCTGGTGCTGTATGTGTTTATGGCCAGGTGGTATAGTTTATCTGTAATATCTGATTGTGAATTTGTGTCAAATACCTCTGCCAGGTCTAGTTAGGTAAGATGCAGTCTTTCTCTCATCCATTGCCTCGGTGACCTTCTTGAAGAAGTCATACAGATTTAACAGACATGATACATCCTTAAGGAATCAACAATGGGTTGGATACACAGTTGGGAGATTACCTGTGTCCTTTTTGATAAGGTCCATAACCTGTATTCTTTTTGATAAGGTCCACAATGAGTCCTTTGATTGTCTTACAGAAGAGGTGAATCAGGCTTATGGGTCTATAATTCCCTGGGTCAGGTGATGGTTCCCCTCTCATTCAGAAGGATGAGTGTTGCTATAGACCATTCTGCCAGAACATAGCCTGTCTGGAGGCTGTGGTTAAGTAGGGAGCCAACTGTGTCTGCTAGATTAGGTTGCAAGTTATTGAAAAGGCAACTTGGGATGCTGTCAGGGCCCACTGATGCAGTGTGTTTAGCCTTGGAAAGCACACAGATGAGCTGCTCTCTTCAGAAAATAAGTTGAGTAATGTTCACATGTATACTTTAGATGATGCCCAGTGTGGACAGGGGGTGAAGTTTGATCCAAATCTGTCAGGTAGCAGATTGTCTATTTCTTGTGGTTGAGTATGTATGGTGCTATCCACAAACAGCTCTGCACTTAGTTGTGTGTCCCTCATATCATTTTGTACTTATTTAAAAAATGATATGTGAAAACACCTCCAAATACAACCTTGGGTATGCATCACATGCCACACAGTGGAAATCATTACACAGTCATACAACTCTACTTATGTCATGAACTTACATCAATTGCACAGCATATGCATATATGTTTTTCACCGGAAAACTGTGTGTAATGAATTCACAGAGGTTACAATTGAATCTGGACTACACATTTGTGCTCATGTAATCAGTATGACAATATATGGATGTATCTCACAGAGCAGTTAATGATGGTAGGTATTCACATGCACACATGCCATAGTTCAAGTGTCACTGTGATGGTTGAATACCAACTGGCTAAAATGTTGGTATACTCCATTACAAATACACGTGCCTTAGTAAGGAAACAACATAAATTGCATCATCCCATCTCAGCAGTTCTCAGGAGGCATATTACTAAAGCTGTTATGTAAGGAACATGTAATCAAATGGCAGCAGTGGACATCAATACATTACCTCAAATCTCAGATTGGAATACTCTGTTGTAGGCCTATCGTACATCCACACCTCTACATAGCACATGTGGCTGACTGCGACATTGACATGCAGTGTTCATAGGGTCATAGCACATTAGTAGACTACGGGCCAACATCACATAAAATTCTAGCCATTATTATGGCATTTAAACAAAAATTGCAATATCTTTAGAATGGAAGACAGTAAGGGCATATGCGTATGCACTGAGCAGAATGGATAAGTTGTTGACCGCAGCTGTTAGTTGAGATATATAAGTATCCTGTTTTTTTTCCAATTATTTATACAGATTATTGTTTTTAACAATTAATATGTAGCACTTTTATTGTCTGCTTTTTAGTCTTCGAGTGTATTTTATTGCTATTAACTAATCTGCACAAGTAACTGATTTGTCTGCAGTTAAAAGCATTATGTATCTTTACTAATCTTTATCTGTTTGTGGCTTTCTCTAGTGCTACTGTCTGTAGGCTATTGTCCCCACCCTCCCTCCCAGTTGGTGTCATGCTCTTATACTTGGTGGCTTTGCAGTTGCCCGGCCCTACTGTAAATCTGATCTGTGACACTCCTCCCAGTCTAGTGTCATTAGCTCATTCTACCTAGTACAGAGAAAACATTTGATAAGGCCTTCTGTTTCTCCTTTTTCCCTTTCAAAAAAAAAACATTTTTTTTTTGCCTGAACGTCCTTGTGTTCTGACTGTGCTTCTCAAACATTTTGGAAATATAGAGTATATTTCAGAGCATTTATTATAACTGTAATTGCCTTAATATTGCTAAAACTCAAGTGCTCTAGGTTGCACTGCATCTGAAGTGTTTGTGTGTTTTAGCTGCTTTTCTGTATATATAGACTTCTCTGTTTCTTTAACTAAATAAGCTCTGCAAAGTTGTTTTATGGCATTCCTGCCTGTATTTCTGAGATTTTTGCACTTTTAAAGTTTGTTTTTGCTTAGTTTAACTGGTAGGCTACACACTCAAGTGTGCTAGCCGAATTAAAGCATTTACTGTGTTTCTCCTTTTTTTCCCATCTTTCCTGACCAAGAGTAGTCCAAATACAGGCTTTGCTGTATTCTGGACTTTTGGAAAGTTCCTGTGCTGCCCATTTCTCTTCTTGGATAAAGGGAGGCTTCTTTGTTCACCAGTGGCAGTGGGGAGCTTAGATCAGCCTATCTATCCCTGGATGAGTGTTCCCAGCACAAGAATCTGGTAGTCTATTGGCCGTTTTGGGCCAATTTCTAGCTCTTTCAAGTCCCCCTGCATAAAACCCACTTTGGCATGGTTTGTGCGGTTGTTACTACTCAGCCAAGCTCCTCGTAGTCCTGCAGAGTGATGCCAGCAGCAGAGAGGCTAAAAGAGCGACTGATAACCTGATAAAAGTGTTTGTTTTCCTGCTAATACCTGGGTGACTGTCCAATCTAGCTAAACTGCAAGTATTTCTGCTTCTTGAACTGTTTTAAACTGTTTAAAGTTGTTTTTGCGCCTGCACTTTTAAAGTTTGTCCTGTTTGTTGCATTTACCTGTTGAGGCTACACGTTCAAATGCGCTAGCCTGTGTTACATATTTATTGCATTTTCCTGCTGTTTGTTGCAAAAAAGAAAAAAAATGATCCTTGTTTCCCGTCTTTCCTGACATAGAGTAGTCCAAATACAGGCTTTGCTGTATTCTGGACTTTTGGAAAGTTACTGCGTTACCCATTTCCTTTCTTGGATAAAGGGAGGCTTCTTTGTTCACCAGTGGTAGTGGGGAGCTTGGAGCAGCCTATCTATCCCTGGAGGAGTGTTCCCAGCACAAGAATCTGGCAGTCTATTGGCTGTTTTGGGCCAATTTCTAGCTCCTTCAAGTCCCCCTGTATAAAACCCGCTTTAGCGTGGCTTTGCGCGATTTTGCGCATTGGGTTTAAACCATTCTCGGCTCCACAAAGTCTGCTCTTCACTTTTTCCCTTAGAACTGATCTAGTTCTCATAATAAACACCCTATTCACACTCTAAAGCCTGGCACTTGCTCACTAAAGCAATTATATAAGTCAACACTAAAAAATTAAAAGCACTACACCCTCACAAACTCCCCTTGAGTACTTTGTTCCCCACAGGCCCTTTTTTTCAATTATAAAGGAATTCCGAATACTATTCTAGCATGGCCAAAGGTCAGTTGTCAATCTCCTCTCTGGTCCAGCTGGTGAATCTGGGAATCTTGAGGCAATGTTACAACTGCCTCATGTACACAGACAACCCTCTCCTCCTCCCAACAAATTCCAACATATGTGAGAGATGCAACCATATCGCCAAACTGGAGGTTAAGCTCTCTCAACTCAGTACTGGCGTAACCAGTCAGGAGGAGAAGGAAACCACACTCACTACAATTCCAGTCTCACATAGACCCACCACGACAGCAAACCAAACACATAAACACACAAAAACATACTCGGAAGCTCTAAATAAACATCTGCCTAAGCAGCAGAGACCTCCAAAGCAGACACCCAAGCAACCGCTACCCCAAAACAAAATACTTGCAACACATAACTCACAAAGCCAGTGTGCCGAACAGTCACAGCCCTTAAGGCTAAACAACACACCTGATACACTTGTAATAGGTGACTCTATCGTCAGGCACACTGACGTCCTGCTCACCAGGCTGAACAAGGAGAAGGTCACGGTGAGCTGCCTGTCGGGCACTAGGATCTGCCACATAACACAAGCACTCAGGTCACTTCAAGGCATGTACAAATATGACTCAGTCATTGTCCATGCTGGTGTGAATGACCTGAGATGTACCTCCCTGGACTACATGAAAAGAGACATAGAGGAGCTCTCTGAGCATGTAGCCCAGGCCGGTATGACCCTGACCTTGAGTAGCATCTTACCTTCACCAAGATCAATGCCACAATATGAAGACAAGATGATCTGCCTGGGATGACATGCTCGACAAGCCACGATGCTTTCGCTAGGGATGGTTTGCACCTGTCACCCCTGGGCTTTCGGATATTGGCAAAGGCTCTTGCCACCCCCATAGTGCCTTTTTTAGGCAGGGCTCAAAAGACAAACCCACCTCCATAGGTATCACAAGGGATAAGAAACTAAGAGTAATGCTACTCAACGCTAGAAATCTAAACTTCAAGATGCACGCACTCAAAACTCTCCTTAGCATGGAGAACATCGATATCTGTGCAGTAACAGAAACCTGATTCAAGGCTCCTGAGAGCACCCCAGCACTACCAGGTTATACCTCATACCATGCTTTTCGGCCACAAAACTAGGACCGAACCACAAAATGAGGGCGAGTATCAATATTTGTCAAAGATACCCACACCTCCAGGTTGGTGGCACAGCACAAAGCATCAGAGACTATCCATGTGCAACTAACAGTGGGTAAAACTGCCTTCCAGTTTATAGCCTGCTACAGACCACCTTCCCAAACCCAGGAACCCCACTTGGCCATCCTGAGAACACTGGAAAATATGAAGGTCTCTCCAAACACAATTGTATTGGGTGACTACAACTACCCTAACATAGACTGGGAGCATTAATCTAGCTCCAACACCCTAGCCCAAAGGTTCCTAGAATTTATAAACTCAAATTCTGTGGAACAACTTGTTGCCACTCCCACAAGAGGGGAAAACATATTGGACCTGATCATCACCAACATGGGAACTCTATGCACCAGACCAGAAGTGTATCCCTCACTGGTAAGATCAGACCATAAACTAATCTCACTAGATATTCACATCCCGACCTCAGGCCCTGCCCAGAAAACCACAGTGAAAAACTTCTCTAAAGCAAATTTCACACTCCTGAAAACCGAGTTGGAATCCTTCAAAGCCCCTGGGCTTGTGGAAAATACAGCCCAGACTGCAGAGTCCTTTATAAATGCATTCTATGAACACCTTCAGGAATGCATGGATCATGCAATCCCAAATAAAACAAAGACCCAATCCTCCAAAGTTAGGCATCCTGTCTGGTGGATCCCAGCCATAAACAAACTATACAATAGAAGGAGGAAGCTACTACATGATAGAGCAAAATCCCAAAAAGGGAAGGCATCTCTGATCAGTATTAGCAAAAAACTACGGGCACTCATAAAATCGTCTAAGGCCAGCTTCGAGAGAAAAATTGCACAGGACACTAAGGATAATCACAAGGCTTTCTTTAGTTATGTTAGGAACCTGGGTGGGAATTCCCAGATATGCTCAGAATTAGTCCAAAATGACAAAAAATACACCAAACCCACAGACATTACCAACATCCTAGCTGACAGGTTCAGCACAAACATCTCCCCCCCTTCCCCACCAAAAGGGCAAATATCTATCCCAGCAGAGTGCTGCCCCCCTGACATCTCAGATGCTCAGGTCAGAGCCGCCCTCTCCAAAGCAAAAAACACAGCATCAATGGGACCAGATGGTGTCCCGGGCTGCATCCTACATGAACTCCAAGAAGAACTAAACCCAAACATAAAACTACTGTTCAATCTCAGCCTTACTACAGGATATGTACCCAAAGAGAGGCGTACAGCAACAGTCGTCCCTCTCCACAAAGGTGGTGCCTCAACAGATCCTGGAAACTATCGCCCCATAAGCTTGACTAGCTTGGTCTGCAAAGATATGGAAAGGATCATCATGGACCTCATAAATAAAGATATTGGGGACCTACAGCACTGGATCCTATCCAGTTCGGCTTTGTTAAGGGCAGATCCTGCCTCTTTAACTTGGTCAATTTCTTTGAAACAGTCACAAAGGCCAATGACGAGGGGAAGGTAGACCACACAGCCTACCTGGACCTTGCAAAAGCCTTCGATATAATACCCCACTCAGGCATTATAGATAAGCTCACCAACTTAAATATAAACCCCTATGTCACTAGATGGGTTGCAAACTGGCTCAAGGACAGAACCCACATGGTTAGAATTGCTGGAGCCATGTCAGACTCCAAACCAGTTACAAGTGGCATCCCACAAGGCTCAGTCCTGGGACCTCTCTTGTTCGGTATATATTTCTCGGAGGTACAGGCCAACATGGAAGGACTGTGGCTGACCAAGTTCGCAGATGACTGCAAACTAGGCGCCATAATCGACTCTCCAGCCAACACAAGCATCCTACAAAAGGGCCTCATAGAAACAGACAACTGGTGCCAGAGCCATGGCCTCAAGCTAAATGCCAAAAAGTGTATAGTCATCCCCTTTAGCAAAAACAAAGTGCCCACAAATTACCATATAAGTGGTAATCCATTAAGTACGGAAGAAGTAATTAGGGACCTGGGGACCCAAGTTGATAGCAATCTCTCATTTGACAACCACGTGGCCAAAGTGGTTAGAAAAACATTTTATAAAGCCCACCTAATCATGAAGGGATTCACATCTAGCTCAGGGGAAGTCATCGTGCCTCTTTACTCATCCCTCATCAGGCCCATAATTGAGTACAATGCCCCTTTTGGGATGTACCTTACCAGACACCTGCAGCAACTGGAAAGACCCCAAAAGTACCTCACCAAGAGGATCAAAGGGCTCAAACAGATGCCATATGCTGCCCGATTAAAGAAACTCCAACTCTACTCAGTGGCATACCACTTGCTCAGAGGCGATCTGTGCCTGACGTATAAGCCATGTCCAACCTGGAATTAATGGACGCGCTGCACCTCAGAAACTCCAAATCCTATCCAGCTACATGCTCGAGAGACTTGAACCGCAGCACTGAAATAAATAGGACATGCTGGAGGGACAGATTCATAACCCAGAGGCTCCCTTCACTCTGGAATAAAATCCCAGTCCGGGTTAGGCAGAGTCCCTCATTGACTCTCTTCAAGAGGAATCTTGATGAGTGGATGGGAGATAGTAGGTTTACCCCTGGTATCACTTCTGTGTCACTGTTAGACAGAGGCACAGTATACTAACCTCGAAAAAGGGCATAGCAAAATTCATTTAAAATGGGTGGCGAAAGCCAAACACACTCTGGCTAGGCTTATAAATGCCCTAGGGCAGATAGCCTAGTATGAAACTATGAACCTATGAACCTATATATGTGTATTTGTTTGATTGTATTACATACTGCCACTGTCCATATATGACATGTGCAACACACCATGAGAAAATTAGCAACCTTTCATCCAGTGATCTTGAGATGGTTTGCAGAAGGTCATGGAAGAAGTATACTTCACAGTGTGTGTATGCATCTTTGAGATGATGACATCTTCCAGTCTTCTGCAGAAAGGGTGTTATGAGGACAGAGTGAAAAAGAAGATGTTGGCTTCATGGGGCTATGTTAAAGGTTCTCCTGATTGGGAGTCAAATGAAAAGCGATTCAAAAAATCATACAATGAGAGTAATATACCACCAACCACCCACACAGCAGTTGACTGAGGTCATATATGAACATTAAACATATGTAGGTATGGAAGCCAGATTCCATCCAATGTAATGCTAGCAGCACATTTATCTGCCTTTAACAGTGTCACAGTGCACTTTCAAGAGGATGCTAGCAGCATTGTATACTGAGAAAATGTTTGGCTGAGTGTCTGACATAGAGGTGGAGTCACATCTCGATGTAAAATTGTCTCCAAATAACTATTTGGATGAATGTACATGCAAGCTGAATGATGTGAGATTAGAACTCCTAACTATATAGTTACATAAGTCAAAATACACAGTACTGAACATCAGGCACCACAGCACAACTTTGACTTAGTGTCAGACTGCACTTTATAGAGGATGTCATCATCAGTGTATGTTGAGAAGATGATGTCCAGAGGAGTGTCTCACACACTGCTCTAAAACAGTCTCATCAAGACAGAACCCTACCTACAGGTTACAATACTTAAATAGAGTGCCACAGAACAAGACTGATTTTCATAGTATCAAACTGCACTTTATGGCGCATGACACTATCAGTGTGTGATGAAAAGAAGGTGTTAGGAGGAATGTCTCACACGCTGCTGTAAAATGGTCATGACAATGACAGTTAACTGAACACAAACACACAAGTTGATTGCAGTGAGAGTAGAACTCCTATTTATCTATCTAAAGAACAGAGTACGTAATACAAGCCCAACAGGACAAGTCTAACTATTATTGTATCAGACGGCACTTTGTAGCACATGACATCATCAGTGTGCTTTTAGAAAATGATGTTAGGAGGAATGTCTCACACACTGCTCTAAAGTGGTCACTACAATCACAGTTAACTAAATACAAACACACAAGTTTACTGCAGTGAGATTAAAACCATTACCTACCTACAGAACACAGTACTTAATGCAAGCACCATGGCACAAGTCAGATTATCAGACAACACTTTATAGCAGATGACATCATCAGTGTCTGGTGAGAAGATGGTAGTAGGCATGTCTGACACTCTAAAATGGTCTCCAAAATGAGACCTCACTGGACACAAACATGTTAACTGCAGTGAGATTATTACCCCCTACCTAAAGAACACAGTACTTAACTCAAGCACCATGACACAAATCTGACTTATTTGTATCAAAAAGTACTTTATAGCACATGACATTATCAGTGTGTTTTGAGAATAAGATGATAGGAGAGTGGTCTCCACAATGACAGCTAACTGAACTCAAATATCTAAGTTCACTATAGTGAACTTAGAACCCATACCTACTTTTCTACAGAGCACAGTACTTAATGCAAGCAGCGCAGCACAAGTCTGACTTTCATACTATAAGACCAAACTTTATAGCAGATGATATCATCAGTGTCTGGTGAGACAAAGATGGCAGTAGGAATGCCTCACATACTGGTCTCCTGAATGTGAGCTAACTGAACACACAAGTTGACCAAGGTGAGACTAGACCTGCTATCTAGTTATATACAGGACTCAGTACTTAAAGCAAGCACCACAGCAGAAACCTGATGTTTACACTGTCGCACTATACTGTATAGCAGATGACATCATCAGTATATGTTAGGAGGCCTGTATGAAATGGCTGTGGAGGCATGTATGATCATAAAAAAGTTTGTTCTCCATGACACCTGATGGAGGGCAGTTGAATGCAGACTCATACTATTCTGACTACATACACAAGTTGACTGCAATGAAATTAAAACTCGTACTTCACTAGTTGCACAGACTAGGGAACACAGTATCTAACACACACACCATGGCACAGGTCTGACTTATATACTGTTGCAAAACACTTTCTAGCAGATGAAATGGCTGCAAAGGCATGTACAACTGTAAAATTTTTTGTTCTCCATGATACTTGGTTGCTGACAATATGTGACAGACTCATGCTCTTCTGAATATGCAAACGTGCACAAATACATGCACACACAAGCTGACTGCAGTGACATTCGAATCCCTACCTAACTAGCTACGCAAGTGCCATGGCACACGTTTGACTTTTATAGTGTTGCAGAACACTTTATATCAGAGTTATAACTTGATATTACTTGTGAACCTCTGCTATCTCTGTAAAAAACAAAAACAAAAACAAAAATCTTGCTTTTTTCCCACTTTTCTGAGAGTTAAAAAAGTTCAGTTACAGGCTTGCTGTTCCTGAACTGTTTGAAAGTTTCTGTGAGGCCATTTTTGCTTGGGCTGAAGGAGGGTCTCTCTGTTCATCAGTGGCAGTGACTAACATTGAGCAGCTTCCCTGCCCCCCCGTAGAGGTGGTTACTGACTTGAAACTGTAGTTTTATTTTCCCTTTTGGGTCTATTCCTGCTTCTTTCCAGCCCCTGCTATCAAGCACGCTTTAACGTGCTGTAGTGCGATTTAGCGCGGAGTTGCCACTAGAGCAGCATCGGGCAGCACCGGTTAAACAAGGTTAAACTCTTTCTGGCTCCAGAAAGTCTGTTCTTCAATGTTTCCCTTAGAACTGCTCTGTTAGGAACCTAAACAGTTTACACTTACACTAAAAAGTGCAGCACTTGTTCCAAATAGCAATTTCTTCTCAAAAAGCTCAACACTTGTCTTATAAGCATATCCCTTGTCTTATAAGCATTCTCTTTGCAGGTCAAGCACTCCTATATTATACAAATCTCTCACTAGCAAAACCCCCCAGGAGTGCCCACTTCCCTGCTAAGCCCACTACTTTTCTGTCTCATACCAAGTCATAATTCTTTCTAGCATGTCGAAGGGTCAGATGCTGGCGTCCTCTCCTGCCCATTTGGTGAATCTGGGAATTCTGAGACAATGTTACAATTGCCTCATGTACATGGACAACCATCTCCTCCTCCCATGTAACACTAACACTTGTGAGAGATGCAGCTATTTAGCCAGACTGGAGGCTGAGCTCTCTCAACTCAGGACTGGCAAGACCAGGCAGGAGGAGAAGGCAACTACACACACCACAATACCAGTCTCAAATAACTCAACCACACCACTGAATCAAACACATAAACACACTAAGACATACTCGGAGGCTCTGAGTAAAAATTTACCTAAACAGCAGAGGCCTCCAAAGCAGACACCCAAGCAACTGCAAACTCAATACACCACACAAACAACACATAAACAACAAAATCAGTGTGCAAAGCAGTCACTGCCCTTAAGGCCAAATACAACACCAAACATACTTGTCATAGGTGACTCCATAGTCAGACACACTGACGTCCCGCTCACCAGACTGAGTAAGGAGAAGGTCACAGTAAGCTGCCTGTCGGGTGCTAGAATTCGCCACATAACACAAGCACTCAGGTCTCTCAACAGCAGGTACAAGTACGACTCAGTCATTGTCCACGCTGGTGTCAACGACCTGAGACGTACCTCCTTGGACTACATGAAAAGAGACATTGAGGAGCTCTCTGATTATGTAGCCCAGGCAGGTATGACCCTGACCTTGAGCAGTATCCTACCTTCACCTAAAATGATGCCACAATACAGTGATAAGATGATCAGCTTTAATAATTGGCTTAAATTCTGGTGTCATTCAAAGAGGATCCAATGTCTGTCTGCCTGGGATGACATGCTGGACAAGCCATGCTGCTTCGCAAGGGACGGCTTGCACCTGTCACCCCTAGGCTTCCGGATATTGGCAAAGGCTCTTGCCACCCCCATAGTGCCTTTTTTAGGCAAGGCTCAAATTCTAAACCTACCACCCTAGAACACAAAAAGTAAAAACTAAGGGTAATGCTGCTCAATGCCAGAAGTCTCAATCTCAAGATGCACGCACTCGAGGCCCTTCTCAGTATGGAGAACATCGATGTCTGTGCTGTGACAGAAACCTGGTTCAAGGCTCCTGAGAGCACCCCAGCACTAGCAGTTTTCACCTCATATCATGCCCGCCCCAAAATCCGGACAACACCAAGAAAGGAGGGGTGTCCATATTCATAAAGGACACCCACACCTCAAGGTTGGTGGCAACGACGATGCATCGGAGACCATCCAGGTGCAATTAACCATAGGCAAGACTGCTCTGCAATTTGTAGCATGTTACAGGCCACCCTCTCAAACTCAGGAACCTCACATGGCCTTCCTGAAAACAATGGAGGGGATAAATGTATCTCCAAACACCATCATACTAGGTGACTTCAACTACCCTAATATAGACTGGGAACACTACTCAATCCCAAACACTCTAGCCCAAAGGTTCCTGGAGTTCATAAACTCAAATGCCATGGAACAACTAGTCACCATCCCCACAAGAGGAGAAAACATACTTGATCTCATCATCACGAACATGGGATCACAATGTTCAACACCGGAAGTATACCCCTCACTGGTGAGATCAGATCATAAACTAATCTCGCTGGAGGTCCTCATCCCGCCCCCACCTGAAACAAAAAGACCACAGTGAAAAACTTCTCAAAAGCCGACTTCACACTTCTAAAAACTAGTGTGGTCTCCTTTAAGGCCCCTGAGCCAGTGGTAAACATTACTCAAACCGCTGAATCACTTACAAATGCCTTCTACCAGCACCTACAGGACTGCATGGATCAGGCAATCCCAAACAAAACTAAGACTCTTTGTACCAAAGGCAAGCGTCCAGTCTGGTGGACCCCAGCCATAAACAAGCTCTACAACAAAAGGAGGAAGCTACTACAAGATAGAGCAAAATCCTTGAAAGGTAAGACACCTTTGATCATTATAAGTAAAAAACTAAGAGCTCTCATAAAATCATCCAAGGCAAATTTTGAGAGAAAAATCGCCAAGGATTCAAAAGACAATCATAAGGCCTTCTTTAGCTATGTTAGAAACCTAGGAGGAAACTCCCAGATATGCTCAGAATTAGTTCAAAATGATGTGAAGATTACTGAACCTACACACATTGCCAACATACTGGCTGACAGGTTCAGTGCAAACTTCTCCCCCCCCCCCCAAAAGGAGAGATATCTATACCAGAGGATTGTAGCCCCCAAACATCTCCAACGCCCAGGTGAGAACTGCTCTCTCCAAAGCAAAACACAGCATCCATGGGACCGGATGGTGTCCCCGGCTGTGTGCTCCATGAACTCAATGAGGAATTAAACCCACAGTTAGGACAGCTGTTTAATCTTAGCCTCACCTCAGGATACGTACCCAAGGAGTGGCGCACGGCGACTGTGGTCCCACTTCACAAGGGCGGTGCCTCCACTGACCCTGGAAATTACCGTCCAATTAGCTTGACAAGCCTTATCTGCAAAGCCATGGAGAGGATCATAATGGAACTCATAAATAAAGACATAGGGAACTTGCAGACTTTGGATCCAACCCAGTTTGGCTTTGTCAAAGGAAGATCATGCCTTTTAAACTTGGTTGACTTTTTCGAGACAGTCACCAAGGCCATTGATGAGGGAAAGGCAGTCCATACAGCCTACCTTGACCTGGCAAAGGCCTTCGACACAATACCCCACTCAGGTATCATCGAAAAACTCATCAGCTTGAATGTAAACCCATACATCACAAGATGGGTTGCAAACTGGCTAAGTGACAGAACCCACAGGGTCAGAGTTGCTGGAGCCATGTCATACTCAAAGCCTGTCACAAGTGGTGTCCCACAGGGCTCAGTCCTGGGTCCACTCTTGTTCGGCATCTACTTTTCTGAAGTACAAGCAAACACAGGAGGGTTATGGCTGACAAAGTTTGCAGATGACTGCAAACTGGGCCATAGTCGAAAACACATCTGACACAGATATCCTTCAGAAGGGCCTCACAGAAACGGATAACTGGTGCCAGAGCCATGGCCTAAAGTTAAATGCTAAGAAATGCATAGTCATACCCTTCGGGAAAAACAAGGTTACCCCTAGCTACCATATAGGTGGCAATCCACTGAGCACAGAAGAAGTCATCAGGGATCTGGGGACCCAGGTTGACAGTAGCCTTCGCTTGACACTCATGTTGCTAAAGTAGTTAGGAAAACCTTCTACATTGCCCACCTGATCATGAAGGGATTCACATCTAGATCAAGGAGGTCATCGCCCCTGTACTCATCACTCATTAGACCTATGATTGAGTACAATGCCCCATTCGGAATGTATCTGACCAGACACCTGCAGCAGCTGGAAAGGCCCCAAAAGTTCCTCACCAAAAGGATAAAGGGTCTCAAAAATATGTCTTATGCTGCCCGACTGAATGAACTCCAGCTCTAGTCAGTCTCATACCGCTTGCTCAGAGGTGACCTGTGCCTGACATATAAGGCCATGTCAAACCCTGATTTGATGAATATGCTTCATCTCAAAAAATCTAGATCCCTCAGAACCACAAGGGCGGAAGACTTAAACCTTGACACGGTTATTAATAGAACATGCTGGAGGGACAGATTCATCACCCAGAGACTCCCTATGCTGTGGAACAAAATCCCGGTACATGTGAGGCAGAGCACCTCGCTGGCCTTGTTCAAGAGGAATCTTGACCAATGGATGGGGGATCACAGATATACCCCAGGGATTACTTCAGTGTCACTGCTTGACAGAGGCACAGCAAAATAATAGGCATAGTTTTATTCAAACTAAAGGGGTGGCGAAAGCCAAATAACTATGGGCTAGGCTTATAAATGCCCTTGGGCAGATAGCCTAGTATGAACCTATGAACCTATGAACCTATGAACCTATGAACCTATGACATCATAATTGTATGCTTGTGAGATGATGTTGCAAGGCCTATATGAAATGATTGTATAGGCATGTATGACTTTAAAAGTTTTTGTTCTCCATGAGACTTCAATGATAACAGTAGGATATAGTCTCATGCTGTTTTGACTATGCACACACACTTTAACATACAGACACACACATACAATTTAGTTGCTGTTAATTGAACCCTTACCTATTTTACTCTCATCTGCAGAACACATTAGTTAGTATTTGCACCCTCACTGAAACCAGAGCACCCAGATGAAACCCACTTGACTGCAGTGAGGATATGCAGACTCCACAAAGAAGGCACCACCCCAGCTGAGAATAGAACTGCCAAACCTCTTGCTATGAGGCAACAATGCTAACTGCTGCACCACCGTAACCAGCCAGTAATTTATTTTGACATTAAAAACTGTTGCTATTGCCTTCCATGTTTGCATGGAGCTACCTAATGAGTAAACACAGTTTACTGCTTAAATGGGAAACTAGTAATATTTCTATTGGTTCACCTTCCTTCATGCAAACACACTAAGTGGCAAGATGTGGCTCTCAGCAGTTTGGACAGTACTGAGTGTAAGAAATACACCTCCTGTCAAGCTTTTCCTGTGGTAGTAGGTGTAAGAGCAGTAAGCTCGTCTTTAGTGTACAAATGACATAGGGTTTGAATGCAGTTTAATCTAATGTTTTTACACATGGTGTCAGGAAAGCATTATATAACTAAATGTGATAATTCCTCCAAATGTGAGAAGCAATGACTACAGAGAAGTGTTGTAGAAAAATAAACAGCTGTCATTTGATTTATATCAACAGTACACATATGGATTTGCTGTTTAATACATTCAATAGTCTAAATAACTGATCAAGTAAATGTTTCAAGGTACTGGCTTTTTTCTGCTTTAACACTGTGTACCTATGGAACAGCAAGTTTAAACAGCATTTCATGGAGGTAGCCATATGACATGAAAAGACATTCTCCATTTCTCGCCATTGGTGCATGAAGCCAAACTCCATGCAAATGCAGAGGACAAAAAAGTGAAGGCCTTTATTGGTGGGAAGTTCTGCCATGAGTAGGGTGCATGATTATATTTTTTGATCAGATTAAAGCTGTGAAAATTGGGTAGATAGGAAAGTGGTAAAATGGGGGGCATGCAGAGGAAAGAAAAAAGGGGAAACAATATAGGAATGTGCAGGAGGGAATTAGGAAAGAACCATAGCTATCCACTTCTTTAATAGTGTAATATGAATGTGGATAGAAGATTTGATACATTTGGACTATAATCACAGCACAGATAGGTGACAACAATGCAATCATGCTGCATAATCAATTGGACTGAATTGAGTGTGTCAAGAAGACATCTAAGAAGTGGAGAGCTATGCATGGACAATTTTTTTTTGTGAGACAGATGCCCATTTTTTATTTTATTTTAAAAAGAGGGAAATGTTGGGGAAGGGACATAGGAATTTTGGGGTCAGATAAGTATTGTAGGTGAGGAATCAGGTGCAGACAAACAGGACAAACAAGACAGAGACAGGGATGGTGAGGGGAACAAAAGGTTGGGGAACACCATGACTGGGGATATGGAGGATACATCGGAAGCACATGCCGTCAAGCATGCGGACAGTGAGAATATAGTCCTCACCCTCAGAACTGTCATCACTTCCCCCTTTTTTGGCTTCCTGTTGGATTGCTTGAAGTTTGGGTTTTATTTGCATTTCCACAAGCAACTTTTCCAAATAGGTGAGGCATATACCAATACTACCTTCTAAGACCTCATGCACCATGCCTGTGAAGATTCTGTTGGGTAAGAAAATCCCCTCCTTCACCAATATTCCTGGAGGTTACCACTGCACCAGCTGCTGGGAAACTGATTTTTGATGCTGAGGGCCCAGTTAGTGCAGGGGCTGCAGAGGCAGTACTGCCAGGTTATGTCCCAGATGTGCAGGGCATTGGATTGGCAGCTGTTGAAGGGGTGGCAGGCTGAGCTGCATTGGTTGTCCTACCTCCATGGGCTGGAAATCGTTTTACCAATTGCCAGAAAATGATGACATCAGAATGTTGCGATCATGCATATAAAAATAAGAAAGAGAGATAAGGAGTGGGGTTAGAGGAAAAAAAAGAAAAAGATAATTAGAATCATCAAATGTCACAAACAATAAATGACTACAACAGAAACATGTTTTTATTTTTAAGTTAACTATACTTAAAAAAATAGGACTGAGAATTGTTCCAAATAACCCTTGCAATATGCATATGTTGCACATATGCTTTAAAAATAATATAGATGAAGTTAACAAGATGGCTTTTATGCCAATTTTGCTGAAATTAAGATTAAATATTTTTTTAATATATATTCTTTAGTTGTGGTATTTGAACCCACAACATCTGATTAAAGTATTACACTTGACTCCTACAATTACAATCACTCATGTTTGCTTTTACAGTTAAGATATGCATGTTTAAATTGCTAGTAATATATGGAAGAGCAATAACTTTAATAAAATAATGTTAATTTGAGCTGCATGCATACTCCTTGCTTCTCTCAGTCCTTCTGTGTTGAGCATGGGCCTCTCTGTTCACTGAAATCTCCTGAGCAGCTGAAAAATAAATGAGGAGAGAAAAAGAGAGAAACCTTATATCTATATCTATCTATCTATATCTAGCTCTCTCTCTCTCTCCCAACATATATATATATATATATATATATATATATGGGTCTACTACGGTTCACTGAAAACTCACTTCACTGAAAATGAAATTACTAGGACCACTTCACTGAAAGCTCACTTCACTGAAAACTAATTTCTTTGAAACTCATTTCATTGAAAGTCATAAATGGCCTTTTCTTCACTGTAGCGTAACCCTGGAGTTAGTATTTAAAATAAGGGGGTTGTGGGGGAGGCATATATTATAAACATATACACAGTGATACTTACAAGTGCAATAAATAACTGTTTCCAAAAGAGAATATATAACCAAGATATGTGGGGGGTTTTGCCCCCTCACACCCCCCAATGTGGGGGTGTGTACCCCCCATACTCCCACTTACTTTATATACTAACTCCAGGGTCGCACTACAGTGGGGAAAAGGCCATTTATGACTCTCAACAAAATGAGTTTCAGTCAAGTGAGTTTTCAGTGAAGTGAGCTTTCAGTGAAGTGGCCCTAGTAATTTCATTTTCAGTCAAGTGAGTTTTCAGTCAGCCGTAGTAGACCCATATATATATATATATATATATATATATATATATATATATATATATATATATATATATATATATATATATATATATATATATACATATATATATATATATATATATATATATATATATATATATATATATATATATATATATATATATATACCAGTCTTGTTATCTCCAGCTTTCTATATCAGTTAAAGTATCTTTATCTGCTTTAACTGTATACTTACAAAACTGCAGGATGTCAGCAGTCCTGAACTCATCCAGCCACTGGTTGATTTGTTCCTGCTTATGCCTTTTCAGGTCATTATAATGGTGCCTGCATTGCTCTCCAGTGTGAGGAATGCCAATTTCACTGGAGATAGGCTTAGCTAGACTGTTCTAAGCCTCTGATTTATATTGAGACATGGTCTAGTCCCTCTACAGCAGCCTATGGTTCTGGTACTTTAAGGGGAGTGCAATGAGTATTAATGACTCCTCTGTACCTCATCTTTGAGCCCTGAATTGAGCACCATCTTTGCCAGCTCTTGCCAAGTTTTCACAGGTCCTCCTATAACAGTTAAAGTGCTTTCCTGCCAAGTTGTGGTATCACATTTAATGGTCAGTGCATGTAGAGCTGCTGAATACAATTCAGAGTGCTACCACGTGTGCTTTGCAATGCTCCACATACATGGTTTTAGCAAGTGACATAGACACAGTCATACAAAGTGCTTAGTCAATTAAAAAATCACTTACGGAATTTCATAGCTTATTAGCAAAGATGTCAGGCAAATTATTGCAATTAAGGTCTTGGTCACTAGATTAGAAGAATGTGTCTTACTGGCCATTCGATTCCTATCAATGCAAAACTTAGCAATATTGTAAAGAAAATCAAGCAAAATACTCAGATTCATAAACTTAAGCACAAATACAGAACATCAGAACAAAGTAATAAGCAGCAGAGCTAACTTCCTGTTAAGTATTCCAACTTTTACAAGTAAGTCATGATAGGTACTGCTCTTCATTAAAGAATGCACTACAATTAAGGGTTCCCAACTGAAATGCCATAATTTGAAATTCCGAGTCCCAACATGCCAAAAACAAAGCATAAAACATCCAGGAGAAGAGCAAATATCAACCATCAGTCTTCTTTAAATTTCTTCTTTGCAGGGGAGCAAGCCATCCTGTATCCCCTGACATGGAAGATAAACCCAGATACCCCCAAAAGTTAAATGTGCTAATTTAAAAAGCACCGTACCTCAGAGAAAATGTAATAGTCTGAAAAATGGCAATCTTGGACTTAGAATATATGTCTAGAATTTTGGCAATTCATTTTCTGCATTACCAAACTCCCTCAAGACAACAAATATAAAAGCTTTGATAATCCAAGATAGACTCAATCATTTGTTGATTAGACCCACACACACAACTCAGCCACACTTGAAGACTGATAAGATTTGTAATACTGACACTTTGTAAATGTGCACCTTATAACTTAGGATGTGTTTTTTTAAACACTCCTGCCTGAATTCAATGCTACTTTTTGTTACTTGTTGCAATCTGCATTTTTAAACTGAAACTATCTTACACTATGAAATATATTCTTGATTTTCAACAGTCCTTTCTTGTATCCTATCTGGTATTATTGATTTTATACATATCATGTCACATGTATCTGTGAATATTACATGTTGAATAAATCAATCTCATTTGAAAATAAATGTCCAGCTTATTTTCTTGGAATCTTATATTTTGGAGAGTAATTACCCAGATTAAATTAAATCAATCTATTTAGCTAATATACAATGTCTTTTTGCCTTGTAAGTTGCAGAAGGGAGCTGGGGTTGAATATTTTTCCCTCTATCTCTCTCTCTTTATCTCTCTCTCTTTTTACATGACCTTTGAATGAAATGTAGCTGCTAGATCAGAAAAAAAATAAATAAAAAATACAACATATTCTGGATACCTAGATCATTTATCAATGGAAGCCTTTGGACAAAGTTTGGTGGACTGGAAAATGTGTAAAAGCATGCATAAGCAACAAAATAAAATCAATTTAAAATGCAATGGCTGGACTTCATTGAGATATAGCTCTTAGTGAAGTTCTAATTAGCATAAGTAACTGCTGTGGGCAGAATGCTAGTGATCCTTAGAAAATGGTAACAAATGTCTGCTCTGACGTTTCTGAACTCTATGGTTGCAATGCCATGCAGCACACATCCATGAATCCCAATGTGTGTGCATGTGTGTGTAGGTTTGTATGTTTTTTTTTTTTGGATCAAAAAGGTACATTGTACCATAAGAACCATAGTCATGCACTATCTATTTGCAATAATAAAAGATACACCAAGATTATGCATACAGTAATTAGAAACACTTGTGAAATTAATAGAATTAATATATATTATGCAAAATATACATGTAAAGGAAGAATGAGAAAAAGGTGGGACTACTATTGCAGTTGTACTCCCTAAAGTGCTTCAGCATATAAATAACACAATTAGTTAAGAACCAAGATATGAAAGACACAAACACTATGTCAAATGCATCAGCACATAAACAACACAATTAGTTAAGAACCAAGATATAAAAGAGATGCCTGGGGATTCATTAAACTCCATGTAGGCTTAGCACGCAACCTACATGGAGTTCACATGGTACCATGATGAGCAGGAGTGTTAATTGCATATGCATGCCATGCATCACGCTTACATGAATACAAGCTCAGTTTTCTGTTCGACAACAGTGTTGCCGACCAAGAAACCTTGTAAACCAGTATGAACAACTGCGGACATGCAAACATGTTTACCTATGGACAAAGTGGTGATGGGGAGGGGGTAAAGTGTGAGACAAACTGCCAGCTAGAAGGTTGCCTATTTTCTCCAGCTGAGTATGTCTGGTGGCATCCACAAACAGCTCTGTTCTTATTCATGTATTCCGCTTAACATTTCACACTTATTTAAAAAAATGGTTTGTGACAACACCTCCAAATACAACCTTGGTTATGCATCACATGCCACACAGTGATACTGTTCACACAATCAACAACTGTACCAATGTCATGTAATTACATCAACTGTACAACATATGCCTATATGTGTTTCATAGGAAAGCTATGTTTGAGCAGCCTGATACCATATAAGCACACATTACAAATAAGTTGGTCGTGGCTCATACAGAACATTTCCTGACACAAATGCTGATAGTCACACAGTGGTGCTGCTGACCACCTCAATAATTTTTTGGAATAGCAACACAATTGCTCATATAATGAATTCTACAAGGTTGCAATGGAATCAAAACATGTGATATTTTTGTGTATATCACAGCATTACATCTGGATAAAACAAGACTTATGCTCACATGTAATCAGTATGATGTTATATTGATGCATGCCCCAGAGCATTTAAAGATGGTAGGTATACACAAGCAGCAGAGAGTCAGCCCAGGTTGAAAGGTTTGGAGACAAAGCCAGAGAGGCAAGATCACGTTGGTTTGGACATGTACTGAGGAGGGATGCAGAGTATATTGGGAAAAAGATGCTAAGGATGAAGCTACCAGGTAACAGGAAAAAAGCAAGACCCAAGATAAGGTTTATGGATGTGGTGAGAGAGGACATGCAGGTGGTTGGTGTGACAGAGCAAGGTGCAGAGGACAGGAAGAAATGGAAACAGAACCCTAATGGGAACAGCCGAAAGAAGATGATGAGGTATACACATGCACACCCGTGCCATACTCTAAATGTCAATGTGATGTGTTAGGGGCCAAGGGTACTAGCTGCTAGTACAAGGATCTAGGGAACTACTAAAGGGGAGGTGAATATCACACAATGTGGCTGGGCTTATATATGCCTTTGGGCAGATAGCCCAGTACCAACCTATGAACCTATGAACCTATGGTTGAATGAGAACAGCGTGGAATGTTTACCTGCTCCACTAGAAAAGCACATTCCTTAATAAGTCAACAGTATGCAAAGTATAATCCTATGTCAACAGTTCTCAAGAGATATATTACTACAACTGTTATAGAAGGAACATGTAATAAAATGGCAGCAACAGCTATCAATACATTACCTCACATCACATACTGTAATACACTCTTGTTGTCTACTGTACATACAATCCTCAACATAGCACATGTTGATGACAACAACATTGACATATGAAATGTTCAGAGGATCATAGGTCATTACTGAGCTAATGGCCAACATTATATAAAATCCCTAGACATTATTATACAATTTAAAGCAAACTCACTATATCTATATGTTGGAAGATAGTAAGGCTATGTATGTATGTGTATTTCTTTGATTGCATTACATAGTGCCTGTCACCATAGGTGATGTATGCACCACACCATGACAGAATTATTGATTTATTTGACATTTGTTAACCTGTTTTTTCTGACTGAACCAGTGCCCATTTTCAGCAGAGACCCAAAGGGAAAAAGCTCCAGAGTATTACAAGCATTATTAGAAAACATAGAGTGACACATAAAAATTGAGACATAAATTGTGGCATAACTTAGTTGTGTAGTCCAAGAAAAGATACACAGTTCTGGAAACATTTTAGGAGGACAAAACAACATCCTAGCAGACAAAAAAAGAAGTTTACAGGAGGCTAAAACAACATCATGTCAGAAAAAAAGAAGTTTACAGGAAACATAAACTGAGGCAATTATATATTTATGTGTGCAGAGGAATAAAACATATGTAACACGAAAAACACACCAAACCAAATAAAAACAGCCAAGCAAGCCCAAGATGAATAACAGCCAAATAATGAACCTTCTTTACGTGTTTCGTTCACATTTAATGACAAATGAACTTCATCAGAGAAGGTTATCACAAGACAAAACATATATAAATACCCACAAATTGAATCACATGGTCTAACTCCAACCAATCAATAGAACACAACAATAAAAACTTCATTAAATTACATAATAATCTGAATGAAAAAAGTAAAACTGTATAATTTTTACATATCAATATTAAAAATACATATAACTATTTATATTCTATGTAGTTGTAGGAAACATTTGATGTTAATAACATCATTCAACCCAGGTGGCTGATTTGCATTCAGCAGAATTTGCCAAAATGCTTCCCTACACTCTAAATAAACCTTAGAATTCCCAGCAAGTGAATGAGATTCCACTCTTTCCAAAACAGAAAACCTAAACTTTTTAAACACGCTGCATACTGAAGCATGTCTGGCAAGAGCATTAGATAAATCCTTCTTCCTAATGGCCAACACATGTTCATAAATGCGTTTATGTAAAGCCCTTATAGTTTTGCCTACATAAAATTCTCCACAGGAATCACACACGGCCACATAAACTACAAATTGTGTATTACAAGTGTAGTGCCCTTTGCTATAAATGGTCTTTCTGAGATGTTTAAAGAAAATAGTACTGTTGCCTGATACATTGCTTGCAATTATTGCATGGAAAAGTGCCATAACAGCCTACCTCATTCTCTACATGCTTAACTGTTTCAACAATAGTTTTGATACTCATAGTTTTTTTATATGTAAATAATGGCATTTTCCCAATCACTGAACATAATTCCGTATTACCAAGTATAACCTTCCAATTATTGGAAATGATACCCCATCTGATTGGATATTGGAATAGGAAAAGCTAACCTATAATTGTCAACACTAGTAGATGTTATATTGTGATAGGTTTCACTTCTAAAATTGTTTCCACTTCCAAAACCAGAATTAAAGTTAGAATTCAAAGTGGAAAAATACAAAATCGGACGTGCAACGCTAGATCTCAAAACCTCTACCTCCTTGGATATTTTGCCTAACCAAACACTATCGTAACTTCTATTTATAAAAAAGAGAGAAAGTATGTCTTTCTCTCTATGAAACTCACCATCATTGCTTGTCAATCTACTTAATCGAATGAACTGTCCTTTAACCACTCCTCTTTTCATAAAGGTTGGATGCAAGCTGTCATGATGTAAATATTGGTTGACAAAATTGGATTTTCTATAGATGTTGCTTACAAATTTGCAAGTTTCAATATTTATAGACAAATGTAAATCCAAAAAGTTAATACTTTCTCCAAAATGACCAATAGTGAATTTAAGAAATTGTGTTGAAACATTTAAATCTTTCACAAAATCATGAAATGACTCCTCATCACCACTCCATAGAAAAAATAAATCATCTATATATCTTTTATAAAACACAATATGATTAGCTAAATGGTGAGGAAATAAATATTTAATTTCCCACATGGCCATTACTAAGTTGGCAAAACTAGGGGCAACACGTGAACCCATTGCAACTCCAGAAATCTGTTGAAAATACATGTCATCAAACAGAAAAAAATTATTGTCTAAGATGACATCCATCAAACTACATATAGTATTGACTAAAGCATTCTCCATATTTGTGTGGCCAGTAAGATAATCTCTTAAATATTCTACACCCACTTCTTGATTAATACTTGTGTATAGTGATACAACGTCCAAAGAAGCAAAATGAAAAATGTTTCCATCTAATCTAATTTCACTTAACTGTTCCAACAAATGCCAAGAATCTCTAAGAAATGACTTAGTTTGTTGTACTATTGGATTCAACCATTTGTCCAACCACATTGAAATAAATTCTGTTTTTGACTCTCTAGCTGAAACTATCGGTCTAAATGGAATACTTTGACCTGATTTATGAAGCTTGGGTATGCCAAATATTTTTGCTAATCTTGGAAACTCATTATTCATGAATTCATAAGCTGTGTTATCTATATTCCCCTGTGTAAACAAGTCGAATAAAGTAACATCAACTTTTCAAAAACTTGTCAAAATAAATTGTTTAGTGACTGTTCTATAACAACTATAATCACAGAGCATAGACATCATTGCTGTACTATAATCCTTAGTGTCCATTACTACAATTGTGCCCCCCTTATCGGCTTTCATAATACGCCAATCATTATTATTTGCAACATAATTTAAAGCTTCTTGTTCTTCAGAAATTAAGTTATGAACACAACTGCCACAGTATGAACTCAAAGTTCTGAACTCTTGCTCACAAATCTTACTAAAAACTGACAATGTAGAATTCAATAATGGATTAGAAGTGCTTTTTTTCTTCAAATGACATACATCAGACTCAGACTGTACTATTCCATCAAATATATACTTCAAATTTAACTTCCTAAGATATAATTTGAACTCAACAATAAGTCTAGGAATATTAACATCATTTGAAGGAACAAAGGTAAACCCCTTTTGTAAAACAGAAACAACATTATCTGGTAAAATTCCATGAGTCAAATTTAAAACATTAATGTTGAAATTCAGTTCCTTTTCCAGTTCTTCCTCTTTCCCTTGTTTCTTGTTTGTACTTTCCCTGACCATTTTGGGACTTTGGTGTTCCCTGCTTTGTCCATTAAAAAAGGAACATTCTTATTACCAGTTGAAACCACACTAGCAAAAGACGTATTATTGTTAGTGACTACAGTATCGTTTAAACAATTATTGTCAGCTACATCACATTCTTCCATAATAGGCACGTTGTTTGTAATGGAATTGTCAATATTAGAAGAAATGTTTTTATTTTGTCCATTAGACGTACTACCATCAACAGACTTTTTCTTGATGGAATATGCCGTATTGTTGTTGTAAGCTAACATATCTCGTTTTAGCTTCTTTTGCTTCCTGTCTACAATGGAAGCTCGAATTCTTTCGAGCTTGGCATTGATACCATAATATAAAGTTGCCAGTTGGTTAAATACTGGAGAAGCCCTAATTTTAGCGTCTAAAACTTCACTTTGTTTTTTGAACGACACCAATTCAGTTTTGCAATGTTCAATTAGCAACTTCATAAAAGCCAATCCAGTGTTATTGAATAACTCGACCAACTGCAGGTAAAGTTGGTCACCCTGTACAACACAGTTCGGAAACTTAAAGCATCTCAGCCCGAATGGTACATACTTTAAACGAACATTTTCTTCAAGATAGAAAATCTCTAATTGTAACGACACACATTTAGAACATAACTTTTCTAAAGAAAAAATGTCTCGTTTACATATCAAAGTCATGTCCAAACTAGAAGTGCTAGCATTTGAACTTACTTGCTTGTCGTTAACTTCACAAAGTGAACTGAATGGGTTGTCCATAGTTTTGAAAGTTTGTTCAAAAACTTTTTCCTTACAACCAGGAAAGTCCCGCATCCCACCGACTGCAGTGTTGACTAAAGGTGTAACCAAACTTGATGAATTCTCAGTATGAGCGTGTATCACGTTGTTGGAATTACGTGAAAGATGATTTGAAACAACTCCTTTGGTTCCTGGGCAAACCAAAGCATCATTTGTTTTCACGTTGGAATTAACAGCTCCCATCTGTCGGGCCAGAGCGTCACGAACAGCTTCAGCCACTGTAAATTGAATCAATTCTTGCAACGTACTCCCCGACTCGGGAACTGAATGAGTACTTAAGTTTAATAAAACATCTTGGCTGGAATTTTCACTCGCCATGCCTGGCAAACAAGAAACACTTGTAACACGAAAAACACACCAAACCAAATAAAAACAGCCAAGCAAGCCCAAGATGAATAACAGCCAAATAATGAACCTTCTTTACACGTTTCGTTCACATTTAATGACAAATGAACTTCATCAGAGAAGGTTATCACAAGACAAAACATATATAAATACCCACAAATTGAATCACATGGTCTAACTCCAACCAATCAATAGAACACAACAATAAAAACTTCATTAAATTACATAATAATCTGAATGAAAAAAGTAAAACTGTATAATTTTTACATATCAATATTAAAAATACATATAACTATTTATATTCTATGTAGTTGTAGGAAACATTAAAAATAAATAATATTAGGAATAAAACATATTAAAGGAATAAAACATAGTGGAACAATCTTAGAGGCTCAAGCTACCACATATTTGAGATAAAGGAGTGAAACAAGGGGGAAATGTGTTTAAAATATTAAGAATATTTAAGGAGGGAGATAAAGAGTATTGGTAAAGATGAGAAGCATAAGATCTGGAGTGAGAAAGCTTAGGAGTTAGGGGGAGAATTAGTAGAGGTGTTAACAAGGTAACAGGTGGACAAGGAAAGGGGGGTGTTTATGTAGGGTCATGACAGAACAGATCCATGAATCTGAGACAATATCTTTTAATGTTTTTGTGAAACTATTTGTGTGAGTAGTAGCTCTTATGGTGTAAAGGAAGTTTTTCAATGCTTCTTTTGGACTTGTATACATCCAAGAGATGTTGGTCAGAGCTTTGGAGGGTATGTTTTGGGGTATAGAAATATACTAGAGAAGAGAGAGCAGGGCAGGCAGTGGTTTGTAGAGGGTGGAGTGAATTACGTAGTTTTTTTAGTGAAATGGTGTGGTGAGAGGTGTAAGGTTGGTTTGAGGCAAATCTAGCAATTTTGTTATGTTTCTTCAAGTTTGGAAGTTAGAGTAACTTGTAGGTTTGTTAGTAAAGGTGACTTATCAATGTGACTGATCATCTATGATAGTACCAAGGAGCTTTGTATGGGAGTCTGCTTTAATAATAGTGTTACTTGAATGATGAGATGGTAAATTTGGTTTTGTGATGAGATAGAGATTTTGGAAGGAAAAGAAGTTTTTGTGGGGGATTGAATATAAGCTTAGTTTCAGTAAGCCAATTTTCAACAGAAAGGAAAGAGTTTTGGGTGAGTGCATGAAGTTGAGTAAGATTGTCTGAAGAGGAGATTAATGTAGAATCATCTGCATATTGTATAAGAGAGGAGTGACAGCACAATGTGTAAAGGTTGCTAGTAAATATGTGGAAAAGTAGTGGTCCAAGAATGGAACCCTGGAGGACTGTTGTTGAATGGGGAGGAAAGGGGAGTAGGACATGAGCCACTTGACAGACTGAAGTCTGTTGGTAAGGTAGCTGGAGAAGCAGTTGAGAGTGGGAGTTGAGAGGTTATGGTTGGCTAGTTTTATTAGAAGCTTTTGGTGTGAGACTGTGTCAAAGGTCTTTGAGAGCTCAAGGAACAGAAAAGAGACCAGTTTGTTGTTGTATCGAGCTTCAGTGATGGTATTTATGAATGATATGAGGCAGTAATAGCACTATGGTTGGGGTGAAATCCATGTTGGGTTTATGACAGAAGATTTTCTTGGAGAAGATAGCTGAGAAGTTGAGTATGAATGCAATTTTCAAAAAATTTTGAAAGTGGGAACAAAATGGCTATGGGCCTGAAATTGAAAAAGTCAGCAGTATAAAAAGTTTTGCAGATGTCAGGGACTATAGATTCTTGGATAGATCTGATGATAAGTACAAAGATTGGATAAGCTATAGCATCAGCAGTGAGCTTTAAAACATAGGGGGTAAATTATCGCCTCAGGGAGAACATGACTTTAATTTGCTGAGGACAGATGTTATATAAGCAGTGAGAACTGTTTTTAGTGGAAAGGGGGTTTTGTCAGTTGGTGGTAGGAATGAAGTTGGGGGCTTTTTGGATTAGTTTCCTGATGGAGTCAATAAAGTATGAGTTAGGCAAGGATGCAGTTTTTTTGTGGAGATTTGTCAAGGCAGGGGTTTGGTCGATTCAAAGATGGCCGCCATTCTATAAGCACTGCAGTACTTCAGCTCTCCAAAGACCAGAGGAAAAAATCAACCGTGCGGATGTACATTTGGAGTTAATCCACTAATTGGCAGCAATTATTAAACTACTAGAAGTCAGTGATCTTCTTGAGGAAAAAAAATTGAAAGAAAATACTTGGTGACAACAGGATTGGAACTGATTGTTAGGTTGACTCTGAACAGAGCACCAAACAAAGGACTGAACTACCTCACTTCTGAAACTTTTCCTTGGGAAATATCTTAATCTGCAACATTGCAAAATGTCAAAAGAAGATAAAAATATGGATACTACAACAACTAAAACTAAACTGTCAGCATTACAGTCTCCAGAGAAGGAATCTATAATTAAGAGACAGAAAACAGTTAAACAGCAAGAGACTGCAAAAACAGGGGCAACAACGAAACCTGATCAACAGGTCACAATGGAAGAAATTAAGTCAGCATTACTACCTATACAGGAAGCTTTAAAAGATCTAACATCCCAAACACAAACATTTAGTGATACATGCAACCGGATTATTGCAAGAATGGAGAAAGCAGAAACCAGTATAGCAGCAAATGAAGACAATATAACATTGCTAACTAAAAGAACTGAGTCCCATGAGGCTGACATTCAAATGATGCAAAACAAAATTCTGGACTTGGAAACAAGATCGAGACGTAACAACATAATCATCAGAGGGATCCCAGAATCAATCCAATATAATGATCTGACCACTTCTATTATACAAATATTTGAAACACTGCTTAAGGACTCTGTGGCTGTTCAGCAAATTGTCATAGAAAGAGCGCATAGAGCATACAGGGACTCCCAAGCTTCAAATACACCCAGACCTGTGTATGTCAAAATATTAAACTTCCAAGATGTGAGTAAAATACTTCTAACCATTAAAAAATCTGGTGGATCTATAATATGGCAAAACTATAAAGTTTCTATAGCACAGGATTTACCAACACAAATAAGGCAGTCTAGACAAATGCTGGCTCCATACTGTAAGTTTCTGATTGATAAAAACATTAGATTCCAAATGAAATATCCTAACAGCTTAATTTTTACTGTTGATGGCATTGAGTACTCTGTAAACACAAAAAAAGAAGCCAGACCTACCTTTTTGAAGCTTTTTAAGGCTTTGCCACCGTCAGAAAACTAAACAGTCTAACTAGGCTTCTTCCAGCATCAGCGTGAATGGGAGACTGCATTTATGAGGATCCGAGGCTTTAGAATCCTTTGTCTGTTCTTGTTTGTTCAGCAGGCCTGGAAAATATCCGTTTTATCTTCTTATCTCATCTTCCCAGCTGAAACACGAAGATTCCACGATGTTTTATGGCTCTAACGAGCGCTTCTGACCCTTGAGGCAACAGGAAATAAGGTAAAGGAAGCAGGGGGACCATTTTGAGCGTGGTGCAGCTGGGAGGTCCGTTCGCGAATTGGTTCCCCTGTCGCGAGCGCGAAGGAATGAAGAAGAACTGCCTGAACTAATGCAACTGCTGGGAAGAAAGAAGAACTGCTGAGGAACCAAAACGAAGCTTTTTTGGACTTATTTAAGGGTAAAATGACTGCAGGATGATCATTGAAGTCAAGTGTGTCAGGTAAAGGCTAAAATGAATGGTTTGACTGTTGTAGTATGAGACTCTATGGCTTAGTGGTTAATTAAGGTAATGCAGTCTTTGTTTTTTTTTTCTTTCTTTTTCATGCTTGCCTTGTATTTTTACTGTGTTTCTGTCTTGTGAATAAATATGTTTCTTTTAATTTTTTCATTTTAGAGAAAAAGTATAATCTGTAATTAGAGATGCAAGGACACTGAATTTAATAGAGGTAAAGGATTTGGTGACAAGAATAAAGAATATGTAATAATATGGCTAAAGATGTCTAAGATAATATATCTTCCTTCTATTTTATTCTTTTCTTGTCTGCTCTCTTTTGGCTTTTTTAACCTTTTTTTCTTCTCTTTGACTACCTACCAGTACAATTAGTAAATGTGCATTATAGTTTATTTTTAACTGCAATGATCTATAAACATTAGTATGGAACGTGGTAGGATTGTTTTGGAGAAAAATAGCTGACTATAATAATAGCATTATTTAAACAAAATGTATAACAACTGTGTGCTTATTATCTGAACTGATAGTTAAAATGTTTTAGAACAAGTAATTATAATGCTAGTATGTTATTGCTGAATATAAAGTCTGATATAAGTGAATTATTTGAAATGTCAAGTACAATTAGTTTATATGAATAATGGGGAAAATGTACAGAGCTGTAGTTACTTGAGTGCAGTGTTTAGTAGGGAATGTCTGGGTTAGGCTTTGTAGACGTAGATGTAGTTGGTGTGGGTTTTTTGCATGATATTTTATTGTTAATTAGTAGAATTGGTAGATTAGCTACTCGGGGAATTTTAAGCAATGTGAAAAGCCTATGTTCATCCTGGTCTGGAGGAATAGTGGATAGGCACTGGGTAGGGATGGGATGGCAGTTTTGCTTCCAAAAAATTTATGAAATACCAACACTTGTCAATCTAAGGTGGAAAAAAAAACTAGATATTGTTATACATTAATAAATAGCTTTGAATGTGGATAATAGATTCCTGGAATGTTAAAGGACTCCAGAACATGAAAAAAAGAAAGCTGTTTTTGCATCTGTTTTTTAAATCACTAGCAGGTTTTATTCTATTACAAGAAATGCATTTGACTAATGACCAGTGGGAAACAATGAAGGACAAGAAATGGATTAGGAAGATTGTGACGGCGGAAGGGACTACGAATAGTGCTGGCGTGGCAATTATAATCAAGAATAATTTTCAAGGAGAAATTTTGGAAGACAAAATAGATAAAGAAGGCAGATGGTGTTTGGTGGTTCTGGTGGTTCTCAAATCCAACAGTTATGATAAACCTATAGTACTTATATGTGTATATGCCCCTAATGTGAACCAACATCATTTTATAACTTCAATTTACTCCGTTTTACAGTCATATAATAACTGTTACATAGTGATGGGAGGGGACTGGAACTCATACCAAGATTCTAAACTTGATAAGCTGGGGGCTTCTACAGCTTTTAATAAGCAGGCAATGGTAGCGTTGAAAGAACTGAGAACTGATTTCAAACTGTATGACCCTTTTAAACACACACACATACAAGCAAAGGCAGAGAACTTTACCTTTTACTCTAGCTGCCATAAAATGTGGTCGAGAATTGACTTTTTTCTAATTTCAGAAGTATTCATTTCACTTGACCCTAGGGTTTCTAATCAAGCTAGACAGCTCTCTGACCATTCTAAGATAACTTTAACTTTAAATACCAATATTTTGAAAACTAAAAGTCACCGTGGATATAATTGGTCCTTAAACCCATACCTATTGACCAAAGAGGATATATTACAGGAAGTCAAGGAAATACTTAAACAATTATTATAAAATATTCCCCATAATAAACATCCAATAGATATAGAATGGGCCACAACTAAAACTTTGTTAAGAGGATTATTTATTCAGAAAGCCACATATTACAAAAAATTACAAAATAAAGAACAACTGGATTTGGAAACCAAAATACAACTACTGGACCAGGAGTTGATGAGGAACTATAATGGACAGACAGAAACTGAGTTGTTAAGATGTCAGAAAGAGCTGTTTCTTTTGCATAATAGAAAATTGACACTGTATGAACAAAGAAGTTTAGTTAAATATGCAAATCATATTCAAACTCCCTCGAAAGCTTTAGCCCGTATTATTAATCAGACGAAATCGACACGATTAATTACTGAAATAAATCATAACAATACTTTATATACTGACAAGTCAGATATCATGAAGATTTTTGAATTAATTTTTAATCAGATGTATGATGAGCAGCAAATACACGTTCAAGATAAAGATAGAAAAGATTTCTTACAGAAAATTAATTTTCCCAATATTGACAAAAATTGCACCGATTATAGTTGAGGAAGTCTTGGAGGCAATTAAGAAATTGAAGCCCCATAAAGCCCCAGGGCCAGATGGTATGACCTCTGAATTCTACAAATCTTTTAGTGTGATTCTGAGCACTATACTTTCACAGACTTTTAATTATATCATTTTGAATGGCAGCAATGATCCCCACTTTAATGCCTCAAGGACAATCCTGATATTGAAGGAGAATAGTGATCCCAAAAATCCAGCCAATTACAGGCCTATATCACTGTTGAATATTGATATGAAAATCATGACATCTATCCTAGCTAGTAGACTGAAAAAAATAATAAATTTGATAATATCACAGGAACAGGCGGGGTTTATAGATGGGAGACAGACTACGGACAATACATTAACTCTTCATACATTAATATCTTATGCGAAGTATAAAAATATGAACATATATGCTTTAATAATTGATGCTCAGAAAGCATTCGACAGAGTTAATTTGGCATATTTATTTGATATATTATCATACTTCAATATACCTCAGGTCTTTATTTCAACGTTAAGGAAATTATATAATAATGCATACACTAGTTTATCTATAAATCATGAATGCTCCAAAAGGATCCAAATTAAAAATGGAACTCGACAGGGATGCCCATTATCTCCCATACTGTTTAATCTGTATTTGGAGCCTTTATTTCTTCACATGAAGCAAAATCTTTTTTATAACTTTCCTGTACTTCTTGGGATAAAGGTTAGGATGGCCGCTTTTGCAGACGATCTAAATATATACTGTACCACACCGGTTTCAGATACGGAAAAAATACTAACAGCAATACAAAACTTTGAGAGAATTTCTAATTACAAACTAAATTTAAAAAAAAAACAAAATATTCCCTTTAAAGACACCTACACCTTTTTCAATGCTACCATTGATAGGACAAGTAAGGACAGAAGAAAGGATAAAATATTTGGGGATTGAATTCGCAACTGAAAATAGAGATTTCTTTAATAATAATATTAAGGCAACTGGAGACCGAATAACATTGGATCTGAAAAGATGGAGTAAGTTGAAGTTACCGATGATGGCAAGAGCAGCAATAATAAAAATGAATGTTCTCCCCAGAATGCTTTATATTTTTAGAGCAGCACAACTCAAAATCACGAAAACATTTTTTAAGCAGTTTCAGATAGGATTGGGGAAATTTCTGTGGGAACCCAGAAAAACGAGAATATCATATGAGAAACTGATGGCTCCTAAACCTAGGGGGGGGGGTTGGATTTACCGGATTTTGAGATGTATTATGTAGTGATTCAGGCCAATAGGATTTTAAGGGTGTCTTACTTGGACAGTAATAGTAGAAAATGGATACCCAAATGGGTGCTTCTAACTTGTAAACATATAAAAGGAGCAGGAATTAACGTTAAAGCTGTACCATTTTTAAATAATCGAACACTGAACAAATATGATTTAATGGAGCACATTAAGATATGGGCAATGGCAATTCAAACTCTGTTTGCTTCTTTAAACTTATTAAAATATATGATGATGTTTCAACCATTTCATGGGAATCCTAACATGACTATTGGTAGTCAATTGATAGATTTAAAGAAATTTCCTCTTATTAAGGATTTAACTGTGATTGATTTATACCCCTTCTTAGGAGTAGCGGTACATGATATCTTAAAAGAGATGAATCTTCCCATTTCTTATTTAATTATAATGAGGCAGATAAAAGATCTTGCCATAAATTATTTTAATAGCTCCGAAATCAAAGAAGAGGAACTAGTTATTTCTCGCAATCTGTGGGAAGTATTGCAACAAGATAGAAAATACATATCCTCAGCGTATAAAATGATAAAAGAGAGGAAATATAATAATCATATTCTTTTATCGAAATACTGGAAAGAGAAATTGGCATCCCTAGATGATAGTAAGATAGCAGAGGCGTTTAACTTAACATTGAAATCAGTATCCCTTCAAAAACTGGTCTTTACTCAACTGATGATATTTAACAATGCGTATTATACCCATCTCACTCTTCACAAATTTGATTCAAAAAATTCACCTAAATGTCCACAGTGTTTAGATCAGACAGCGGACCTGCTACACATGTTCTGGAGTTGCAAGTGCATTTATAAATTGTGGAACTCATTAAAATTGCAGTTACAAAAAATGGGTTACCAAAACTCAACACTCACCTGGGAATTTTTGATTCTACACATCCCACCGGAGAATTTAGACAAATCAAAGAGGATCGTAATTATGAATATCAGTTTATTAATGAAATTATATATAGCCACAAATTGGTTGAACCCAGCACAGACATTGTGGCAAAAATTCAGGCTGTTAGCGATCAAGCATATTTTAGTGCATAAATTATTAATTAGCAACAACAAGAAAAGTATAAATAGTATAAAAATTTGGGAGCAAATCTTTAACATTATATTGGCTTAGAGGTTCCTATCCACTTTCTTTTAGAACATACAGTAAGTGAACAAACACAATCTTAGATTGGATAGAAGATGCAGAAACAATACAGATTGTTGGCTTGAGTTTGTTTTTAATTTTCTCTGATAGATGTTTTCGTTTTTATTTTTTTTTTGTTTTCCTTTACGTGATTAATACGATATCTATTGATAATGTATGATGTGGATATGTGAAATGGAATTAAACATTGGAAGCAAGTTTGTACATAATGTAAATAGTGTGTGAATTGTATTATGGTTTTGAAAAACAATAAAAATGATTATCGAAAAAAAAAAAGGCAGGGGTTTGGTGTAGTGAGATTTCCAGGGTGAAGAATTATGTTGATAGTATTCCAGAATTTTTTGGGATTGGAGTGGTGATTTGTTTGTATGTTTAGGTAAGTTTTTCTTCTCATTGTTCACCTGTTTTTTTGTTACAGTTTCTGAGTTCTTTATAGTTTTGAGGTTGTGTAGGGTATTTGTTTTTTAGCCAGGTTTTCCAAGGTTTGTGTATGGTATTTGTTTTTTAGCCAGATTTTCCAAGTACTATGCCTTGTGTGCATTAGTTTGTGAGTAGCCTGTGTAAGCCAGGTAGCAGAGAGTGATTTTATCCTTATTTTCCTAATTGGAGCTGGTGTGTTAAGGATGTCTAGAAAGATGTGGATACATTTTTGAATGACAACATTAAGGGGAAGGTTTTGGAGGAAGGACCTTTGGTGGAGGGCACTCTATTGTCAAATATAACAGGGTTGAAATTAGAGCATTTTCAGCAGTCTTTGTGTTTATGATACCTGCACAGTTGGAGAGACTCTTTATGGATACAGGTGGGAAGGTGGTCACTTATGGTATCTGGCAATGTGCTGGGTTTGATAAAGTTTGGATCAGGTTAGGATCCAGTGAATAATAGAGGTGGTATTGGAGTGTTTGTTTATGTGGTTGGAGGTTGAGATTAGTTGGGAGAAGCCATGAAGAGTAATACAGGAGTTAATCACACATCCAGTGGTCTGGAGATGGCTTGTAGAGGGTAATGGAAGGACTCTGCTTCATGATGTGTGTATGCATCTTTGACATGAGGACATCCTGTACTCCTCTGCAGGAAGGATGTCATGAAGCCAGATGGAAAAAGAGGATGTTAGATGCATGGGTCTATGTTAAAGGATTTCCTAAGTGGTATTGAAATGAAAAAAGATTAAAAAGATAATACAATGACAGTAATGCACCACCAACCACACACACAGCAGTAGGCAGTCTCTAATTTGAACATTACACCAGTGTACGTATAGAAGCAGAACTGCATGCAATGCAACAGTAGCACCACTATATATATATATATATATATATATATATATATATATATATATATATATATATATATATATATATATATATATATATATATATATATGGTTCTACCTGACATAATCGAACCCCCAAAACACCGACAACGCAATCACCAAAACCACATAACCGACAGTGCAAAAACACAAAACCCCACATGCCCGACAGCGAAATAACCGACGGTACACAAACATGAAACCTCATACACTGCACACACCACAATCGCAACAATCAACAAACAAAACACATTCCCTGTCCAAAAACCACACCCACAACACAAGCACACCAAAATCCCTACAAACCCAGACTAAACCTCACATACACAACTATCTACAACCCTAACCCAAACCCTAACCCTAAGGTCCGTCACTATCGCATACTCAGCTAACCCGCGCCCCAACCCTAACTCACTTAAACTGCCCCTAACCCAAACACTATCACTACCGCACACTTACCTGACCCGCTCCCTAACCCTAACTCACTTAACCCGCCCCTAACCCAAACACAATCACTACCGCACACTTACCTGACCCACTCCCTAACCCTAACTCACTTAACCCGCCCCTAACCCAAACACAATCACTACCACACACTTACCTAACCTGAGCACTGACCCTAACTCACTTAACCTACCCCTATCCCCACAGACCATCAATATCCACACTTACCTTACTCTCACCCTAACGTCCGTCACTACCGCATACTTACACAGTCTTTTCCCATGTCGGCATCCTCGGCGTCGGTGTTTTCATCCGTCGCGTTGGTCTTCTGAATTGTCGATCTTCTAGGGCTCGCGATTCGCTTGTCGGTGTTCTGGCGTGTCGACTAATTCAGGTAGAACCATATATATATATATATATATATATATATATATATATATATATATATATTTGATTTTAACACTGTCATGTTGCACTCTATGGTGTATGATAGCATTATTTTATGCTTAGAAAAACATGTTGGTATGAGTGTGTGACATGGATGTGGAGTCACATGTCATTGTAAAATTATCTCAAAAAAATGATTTGAATGGATACACACTCATATTGCCTGCTGTCAGATTAGTACCCTTAAATATCTAGTTACAGAAGGTGGAGATGACAGTTATTAATGTTACTAACCTGGCACAAGCTTGACTTGAGCAATGTCAGAATGCGCTTTATACATGAATATACCATCAGTGTGTGTTACAAGAAGATGTTCAGAGGAGTGCTTGACATAGGTGTGGACTGCCATGCCATTCTGGCATTCCCAACATACTGATTTTTTTAATAAAGGCACACAGACACACACACACACACACACACACACACACACACACACACACACACACACACACATGCACCAGTGGATCACAGGGAGACTAGATCACCTATCTAATTATCTACAGGACACCGTACTTAACACAAGTGCCAATGCAAAAGTCTGGCTTTTCTATTGGCAGGCAACACATTATAGCTGATGATATCATCAGTGTCTGGTGAGAAAAAGAAGATGGCAGTAGGTGTGTCTCACCAGCTGTTCTAAAATGTTCTCTTGGATGTGAATTAACTGAACACAAACATGCACACACACTCAACTGCAGTGATACTAGAACCCCAACATAACTATAAACAGAACACAGTACTTAACACAAGAACCACAGCACAAGTCTGACTTAAATATTGCTTTTGGACAATTTCTTGTGGGCATCGTCATTGGATGTTAGAGAGAAGATGTTGGGAGGCATGTATGAAATGGATGTGTAAGCATGTATGATTTGCTTGCCATGGGAATGGATTGCTGACAGTAGTTTACAGACTCATGTTCTTCTAACTACATGCAACAATTGACTGTAGGGAGATTAGAACCCCACTTTCCTAGTTACATCAGCTAGAGATCTCAGTATTTAACAGAAGCACCATGGGACAAGTCCGACTTTTACACTGCTGCTGGACCATTTCTAGTGGATGACATCATCACTGGATGTTTGAGAGCAGATGTTCAGAAGCCTGTATGAAATGGATATGCAAGCATGTATGACTGGAAAATGTTCTCTGTGGGACTGGATTGCTGACAGTAGGATACATACCCATGCTCTTCTGACTACACACATACCAATTAAGTACAGTGAGATTAGAATCTCTACTTAACTAGTTACAGCAGCTAGTGAACTCTGTACTTAACCCAAGCGCCTTGGCAAAAGTATGAATTTTACACTTCTGCTGGACAATTTCTAGTGGATGACATCATCACTGAATGTTCATGAGAAAATGTTGGGAGTCCTATATGAAATGGATGTGTAGGCATTTATGACTGTCAAGATATTAGTTCTGCATGTGACTGGATTGATGATAGTAGCATACAAACTGATGTTCCTCTGACTACACACACACATACACTTAAACATACATAGAGACACACATATAATGTGGCTGCTGTGGTAATTAAACCCAGTGATGGCTGGTGACTTCAAATCAAAGGGGGGCTGCAGGAGACAGCTGAATGGGTGGGGTCAATGGGAAGGGGTGTGGCCAACTAGAAAGGGGAGGGGCTATGCACAAAACCACAAAAACTAACTAAATACACTGCCCTGGGTGCCAAACCGTCATTATGAGAGTCCAATCAAGACAAAATGAATTGTAGAAGAATAAAATATATTTCAATGCATTGGCTGCATAACAGCTTACTTAATATCTAGATGGAAACAACAAGGTTGTGAGGCATGAAAAAATAAATTACTTTTTAAATACATTAATGGAATGCCAGTCAAAATCAAGTATAAGAAAAACAAGCAGCACTCAACTCAAACCACTTCTTGCACTGCAGTTCTAATTATAATTTATATTCAGCTTCATTAAAGTACCAAGTAACATGCTGAAGGTAAAAATCTCTGATGCCCCCACTTGTAAAAATGTTTCTTATCCAAAAAAAGACCTGCTGCCTGACAACTATCTACTTGTTTCATGGGGAAAACATGATCAAAGTAAAAAATGAAAAGCAAACAAGAAGTAAGCTCAAGATACATAGCTTAAAAGGATTATTGTACAGGTTATGGACCACATGACTGGCATTCTGTTTAGCTTATGGGTAAAGCCTGCAGGGATGGCTGGAAGTCTCCAAGTGTAATATTCTTAAAATAATGTAATCCTGTCCTTTATTACAAATACTGTCATATGCATTTCAATACCCAAGGCTTATACATTATCTAGTTAAGTATTCTCTACATTTCAACAACAGAAAGGCTTTCAATGTTGGCAATTCTTTAACAGTATGCTTATTAAAGCTTACTTGCATCTTACGATCTCAGCCAAGCTTACCTGATGGTCATTAAAGTATTGCTACTTAAACACAGAGCAACAGGCACTTTGAGTAATAAGCATAAATCAACAGTACAAAAAATATGACAGAAACCAGACCATTCTGCAAAAATCAAGAACAGATGAAAAGCCACTCTAGTATTTGTGTCTACCTTGGATGGGGGGATACTCTGCACATTTACACTGCATAACTACTCCTTGCCTTGCTTTGACACATCCAGAGTCACTACATGGGGGAGTGGGGTGCAACAAGTATGTCACAATTTGAAATGTCTCTGGCTGACTGTGATGGCCCTGACATGTCATACCTCTCAACCTCAGAGCAAGAAATTTGGACAAAGCCATACAAAGAAGTGGGACAAAGGCCCAAAAATCAGGACAATTTTTAAATATTGCTCTTATAAACTTAGAAAGATAATAGAATAGGTCTTGCATTAGTATGAATTTTCTGAATGGTATTAAATCTGAAACTCAAATGTCTGTCATTATTTTCTAACTTCAGTCTTTAATGATTTGTCACTAATTTGCCAAAAAAACACAATTTTATGAAAAATGGACCAAAAATGTGATGTAAAAATATAAAATAGCCACACAATACAGCTGGGAACCTGTCAAAGAAGAGACACTTTAATATTAGTACTGCTAACTTGAGTAGCTGACAAAATAAAAGAATCTACATGAATTTCTGAAATAAAAGTAATCTTTAACTCTGATTATTACAGTTATTTCTTAACTGTAAACCCTCCATGTTTTCTTCCAAAATTGCTATTTTGCAGAGGGATTATTAGGGGGAAGAGCAACATTTCAAGCTAAAATCAGGGACCGTTGAGAGGTTCGTCTATGCCTAATTCTATAAAGCAATTTATTTGCATGTACCTCTCAACCTGTTAATGCAATAAATCTGGACAAGGCCAAATATATTGGGGGAACATATAAACAGTACTAAAAATTGCTCTTGTATAAAGTGAGACAGTTGATAGAACAACAGGTCTTACTTTAGCATGCATTTTTCTGAAGGTTATGAAGTCTGAAACTCAGTGTGTCATTATTTAGTGACTTAATTCCTAAATGATTTGCCAGAAAACCACAAATTTTATGAGGAACAAACCAAAAATAAGAAGCAAAAATCTATTCATTCTTTGAAAATCTGGACAGTTGGGAGGTATAGTTCAGCTGGGGCTGTCTTTAAGTCTGCCGTCCTCCCCCCTCACAAAATCATAGTTGAATGGAACCTCCCCCTGCAGCCATTCCAATGATCCATTACTTGGCTATTTCACTCCATTTACCATAAACACTAATGTGCATACTGATTTACTTCTATGATAATTTGGACTTCATTTGAAAGTTTTATTTTGCATTTTACAGCACAAACACTAAGACATCTGCTAAACAAACTTAGCATTAAAACTTCTCTGCCCTTGAAACTCACATTAATTGAAACAGCATTGAAACCCACTTTCAAAGAAAATACATTTTACCAGTGGCAGATAAAGATTAATTCTGGGCTGTTTTCAAATCATAGGCCCCTTGCATATGAAACACACATGTGCTCTTTGATACACCTTCCTATTATTTTGAACATTTTTCCAGTAAACTATGAAACAAAACGCGTGCACCAATAATGACAAAACTGCCCAATTCAGAACATCTTTCCAGTAAACAACAAAACAAAATGCATGCACCGATAATGACAAAACTGCCCAGTTCAGAACATTTCCATCATAAAAGTCTACTCAAACTTCTACAGTCCACCATTATCAGTAAATATGCACAATTCTACAGTCCACCATTATCAGTAAATATGCAAATTCTACAGTCCACCATTATCAGTAAATATGCACAATCGCTGAAGAAGTAAAAAAGTCATCTAAGTAATTCCACATTAAATAAATCTGTAACTAATGAAGAGGTTGCTGCTAGCAAACACCTTTATATTTCATGGTTTCATCGAAAAATAAAGTGTCTGATGCCCCTGAGGAATAAATTGCCTATATTACATTAAAAATGATAAGCTAGTAATATTGCAATAGGAAATGGATGGCAAACTGATAACAGGCTCATAGTTAGTATCTTAACTTTTTCAGTATGGCAGCATTCACCCCTTTTGGGAGTAGAACTAACAACCTTCAGCATCAAGAGCAAGTACACAACCTGTTGTGCTATTAACAATGCAAGCTGACTTAGCATAAGCAGCACTAAACTTCTCTTCCCCTGCAGCTCTCAGCTCCTTGTAAAATCTACTCAATACTCAACTGCATCTCAACTTCGCAGCACAAGAAATCTAGAAAAAGACAAATTTATTGGGGGGTGGTCAAAAGCCCAAAAACCAGGGACACATTAAACATTGCTTATATAATCTTGGAAAGTTGCTAGAATAAAATGCTGTGTTACCACCATACATTTTACTACCAATGTCCCTGTGCAAAAGAGTCAGAGCAACATACCATGATGCCAGATCACCTGCTTTGTGAAAGAAAAAAATGCTGTGTTACCACCATAGATTTTACTGCCAAGGTCCCTGTGCAAAACAGTCAGAGCAACATACCACTATGCCAAATCAGTTGCTTTGTGAAAGAGCGTAAGACTGAAACTTAAATGGCTATCATTTAACGAATTCAGTTCTCAACACAGCTGTCAACCTTGAACTTCTTAGCACAAAACACCTGGACAAACCCAGTAATGAGGGAATACAGCCCTCAAACATATTCAGTGAATTTGGTTCTTGCCATAGCTGTCAACCTTAGCACAACAAACCTGGACAAAGCCAATAATGGGGTAATATAGTCCCAAAAATAAGAACAAATTTCAAATATTCATCTTATAAAATTCAAATGCCTGTCAATTTTACTTCTGACAGAACAAAAACAATTTTCAGCAGAGGCCCAGGGAGAAATACTGAAGACACATGTCTTTGTGAAATGGCAGGACACCAGAGCTAATCCACACAAACACGGGGATAAGATGCAGACTTCACACAGAAGGCACTCCAGCCGAGAATCAAACCAGAAAACCTACAGCTGTGTGGCAACAATGCTACCACTGCACCATCAAATATGTAAGGAATTAAATATTCAGAAACCTGAAGTCTGAAATTCAAATGCCTGTCAATTTTATTTAACATTTGTTAATCAGGACAGTCTGACTTGGAACAAAAAAACTATTTTCAGCAGAGGCCCACGACGAAATAATGCAGGCATGTCTTTGTAACATGGAAGGACACAAAAGCAAACCCACGCAAACACAGGGAGAAGATGCAGACCCCACAAAAAAGGCACCCCAGCCAAGAATCAAACCTGAGAACCTGGAGCTGTGAGGCAACAATGCTACCACTGCACCATCAAATATCAAGCATTGTAACATTTAGAAACCACAGATATTATGAGGAACAGATCAGATCAAATATGAGGCAAAAATCTGCAATTTGTTTACAAATGGTGGTGGGTAGGGAATTCAGGTCTTTAACACCTGCATACAAGGTACAGGGTTCAAGCCTGAAGTATTCCCTACCACCACCATGAGTCTAGCCACCAGTATATAGCAACTGGGGCATACACACACATACACACACACACGCACACACACACACACACACACACACACACACACACTTCCTTCCTTACCTGTAGTAGATCTCGTAGCTGCTCCAAATCCCCGTCCACACATATAACCAAACTGTGCCGTAACATATATCCATAGCTGCCCGTCCACATTGCAAGATCTTCCTGCCCGTCGAGTGTCCACATAGCTCCAAATCCCGTCACGAGATCTTCCCATCCACATAGCTCCAAATCCCATTGCGAGATCTTCCAGACTGCTGACGTTGCAGTCCGGGCTCCGATGAGTTTCCCAGCGAGTTACCAGGACAGTCTATTGCAGTTACAACTGCATAGACTTCTGGGATCATGCTCTTACATGTTTCCCAGTCTGGACTGCTGCTGAAACAGTCTGCGCATGTTCCAGACTGTCTCAGCAGCAGTCCTGACTAGTGCGCATGCGTGAAATTCCGCAAATTTTGAATTTTTTTTTATCTTTTATTTTCTTTTTTATCTTTTATTTTCTTTTACTTTCTTTATTGTTTACAGCTGGGGGGGGGGGCTGCAGTCCGGCAGTCCAATAGCACGGGCCACCCCTGATTAAACCCATGTGTATGTATTTTGTACCCATGAACAGAACACAGTAGTTACTAATGGCACCATTCCTGAGTAATGTTGTTCCCTTGTCATAGTGGTCTTTATACATGATGACATAATCATTATATGATGTGGGTAACATTCTGTCATTAAAGTGGTGTGCAAAGTGTGGATTTTCCATTTCCTGTTATGTTTCCAATATACAGGTATATTTAAAAAAAACAGCTTCTCAAACTAGATAAAAAATGCTGTCAGAAATGCATGTAGCAGAACTGAGACATATGCAGCTATTTTTTCAGTATGTTGTTTACATTACACAGTTACTGTCACACACAGACACACGCGTTTTATGATCAGCATGGATGCAACTGTTTATGCACGTGTTCATATTTGTGAAGAACTGATGCCCACATAAATACATGCATAAGACAATCATGTTTAATGTCACTATAAAGGTTTAGATGGTATACAATGCAGTTGTAATGGAAACAAGGCTCCACACAAACTGTAATATCCAAAAAGCAGGAGACCAGGATCCAATCTACACAAATGTTTATTATAATGCAGTTGTGCTTTTTTTTCTGTAGAATAGTTGACATTTGGGAAATACTCCTGAGATACCCATTTTCAAGTGCATGGGTGCAGGTATGACCCTAACCCTGAGCAGCATCCTGCCTTCTCCCAGAATGATACCACAGTATAAGGACAAAATGATTCACTTCAACAATTGGCTAAGCTTCTGCTGTTATTCAAAGGGAATCCAGTATTTGTCTGCCTGGGAAGACATGATCAACAAACCACGATGCTTTGCCAGAGATGGTCTGCACCTGTCACCCCTGGGATTCAGGTTACTGGCTAAAGCTCTTGCCACCCCTATAGTGCTTTTTTTAGGCAAGGTTCAAAGGATAAAACCACCACTGTAACAGATACAAGCATGCAAAATCTGAAGGTAATGCTATTCAATGCTAGAAGTCTAAACCTCAAAATGCACTCTCTCGTGGCACTCCTAAAAATGGAGAACATCGATATCTGTGCAGTAACTGAGACCTGGTTCAAGGCTCCAGAGAGCACCCCTGCAATACCAGGCTACAATTCTTACCACACTTTTCGGCCACAAAACCAAGAACGAAACACTAAAGGTGGAGGAGTGTCCATATTCACCAAGGATATTCACACCTCCAGGCTAGTTGCCCAACACAATGCATCCGAAATTCTCCAGGTGCAACTAACACTAGGTAAGACTGCAATCCAAATTGTAGCTTGCTACAGATCCCCCACCATGCCGCAAGATTCTCACTACACCTTTCTAAACATACTGGAAAATATTAAGATACAACCAAACACCCTAATACTGGGTGATTTCAACTACCCTGCCATTAACTGGGAAAACTACTCGGGTACCAACTCCTTTTCCCAACGGTTTGTGGAATTCATAAATTCTAAAGCCCTGGATCAGCTAATCCATTGTCCCACCAGGGGAGCCAATATCCTAGACCTGGTCATTACCAACATGGGAGATAGATGCTCCATACCAGTGGTCACCCCCTCATTGGTCAGGTCTGACCATAAGCAAATCACCTTTGACATCCACATCCCACCCCCACCCCCAGTAAGGAAACCGCCTTAAAAAAACTTCTCCAAAGCCACCTTCATGCTACTGAAGTCAGAAGTGACAAACTTCACAACACCCATGCAGACGGGATCTGGAAGTTCGACTGCAGAATCCTACACTAAGGCACTGTACGAGCATATCCACTCGTGCATGAATCGTGCCATCCCAAATAGAACCAAGATACTTTTCTCTAAAAAAAGGAAGCCAATCTGGTGGTCCCCTGCTATAAACAAACTATACAACAGAAGGAAGAAATTGTTGCAGAAAAGAGAAAAATCCCAGGATGCAAAAAACTCCCTCACCAGCTTCAGTAAGAAGCTGAGATCCCTCATAAAATCCTCAAAATCTAGTTACAGAAATAAAATTGCCAAAGATTCCAAAGGCAGCCACAAGGCATTCTATAGTTATATCAAGAATCTAAATGGCAATGCTCAGATCTGCTCTGAGCTACAACAGAATGGCATTAAATATACTGATCCCAAAGATATTGCCAATATCCTGGCAGATAATTTAGTGCCAACTTCACCCCCCTCTCACCCACTAAAGGGCCCATCTCAATACCAAAAGATTGCCAAATTCTGATAATCACAGCCACACAGGTAGAAACCGCACTCTCCAAAGATAAGAATACAGCATCCATGGGACCAGATGACATCCCAGGCTGTGTACTACATGAACTACAAAATGAACTGGCACCTCACCTAAGTGTCATGTTTAATCATAGTCTCACCTCAGGCTTCGTGCCCACTGAGTGGCACACAGCTACAGTTATCCTGCTCCACAAGGAGTCTAACAAGCCTGATCTGCAAGGGCATGGAACGCATTATTATGGAACTTATAAACAAAGACAATGGCAACCTTCAAACACTGGACCCCACCCAGTTTGCATTAGTGAAGGGCCGATCTTGTCTCCTGAATCTGATTGACTTCTTTGAATCAGTCTCCAGAGCTGTGGACGAGGGTAAGGTGGTCCACACAACCTATCTGGACCTTGTCAAGGCCTTTGACACCATCCCCCACTCTGGATTCATAGATAAACTTACTAAGCTGGGCATAAATCCCTACGTCACTTGATGGGTTGCCAACTGGCTTACTGACAGAACCCAGACTGTAAAAGTAGCCGACTCCAAATCCAGCTTCAGACAAGTGACAAGTGGAGTACCTGAGGGTTCAGTCCTGGGACCACTCTTGTTTGGCATCTACTTCTCTGAAGTACAGGCCAACACTAAGGGACTCTGGCTAACAAAGTTTGCAGATGACTGCAAACTGGGAGCCATTATTGAATCCCCAAATGATGTGGATATTCTACAAAAAGGCCTTACAGAAACATATGCTTGGTGCCAGTACCATGGGCTCAAGCTTAATGCCAAGAAATGTATAGTTATCCCCTTTGGAAAAAAACATGTACCATGAATTACCACATAGGTGGCAGGATGCTAAACATCAAAAGTGTGATGAGAGACTTAGGGACACAAGTGGACAGTGGTCTCACTTTCGATAACCACATCACCACAACAGTCAGGCAATCCTTCTATGTGGCACACCTCATCACTAAGGGCTTTTCATCCAGAAAAAAGGAGGTCATTGTCCCACTGTACTCATCCCTCATTAGACCCATTATAGAGTATAATGCTCCATTTGGTATGTACCTCACAAGACATCTGCAACAGCTGGAAAGGCCACAGAAATACCTCACTAAAAGAATCACAGGCCTAAAGCAGATGCCATATGCTGACCGTCTAAAAAAATTCCAGCTACACTCTGTGGCATATCGTCTACTCAGAGGCGATCTCTGCTTAACATACAATGCCATGTCAAACCCTGAACTGTTGGACATGCTCCACTTAAAGAAATCCCAATCCCTCAGAGCCACACACTCCAGGGATCTAAACCTTGTCATCACAATAACAAAACATGCTGGAGGGATAGGTTCCTGACCCAGAGACTCCCCATACTCTGGAATAGACTGCCCATACATGTCAAGCAGAGTGCCTCATTGGCCCTCTTCAAAAGGAACCTTGATGATTGGATGGGAAGTGGAAAATTCACCACGGGGATCATGTCAGTCGCCCTGCTAGATAGGGGCCCAGAGAAGTAAATATTGTGGGAAGAAATATCCAGGGAATTGGGAATTGTTATGGCTAGGCTTGCATAGGCCCTAGGGCCGATAGCCTAGTACCAACCTATGAATCTATGAACCTATAAACAAAATGATACAGGATTCATATTTTATAGGTATTCAGGTTGTAATTAAATAATTACCTGCAGTCATTTTTTGTAAATGTGAGAGAGAATGACTACAGTGAAGCAAAGCATAAAAACGAAAACTACACAATTTATGTCAACAGTACACCTATGGATTGGCATATTTATACATTCATCAGTCTAAATAAATATTATAGGAAATATTTAAAATGTGTGCCTTTATTCTGCCGTGTGTTTCCTTAGCACAGTGAGTTTAAACAGCATTGCGTGGAGGTAACTGCACCATACCAAAGCACATGAACAGCAATTCACTATCACTCTACATCTGTGCATGATGCCAACCTCCAAGCAGACTCAGAAGACATAAAGTGAAGGCCTTCCTTAGGGATTTTGTATTTATGTGTGTGATGTTTGATTCTATTTTTTGACCAGATTAAAGGTGTGAAAATGAGGGTAGAGAGGAAAGTGATGAAATGGGGCGGGCAAGTGGGGGAAAGAGCAAAGGGGAAGCAATACAGGAATGTGCAGGAGGGAATTAGGGGAAAAAAAACATAACTATCTACTTCTTTAACAGTGTAAAATGAACATGGACAGAATATTGGATGAATCTGGACTGTCACTGCAACAAAATGGGTGACAGCAACATAATCATGTTGTATAGGCAATTGGACCAAATCAACTGTGTCAAGAAGACACGTGTGAAGTGGAGAGCCATGAATGGGATACTATTTTGTTTTTGTGGGACAGATGCACATTTTTTTATTTAGTTTCAGTAAGAGAGGAATGTTGGGAAAGGGAAGCAAGTATGTCAGGGTCAGGAAAGTCAGGTAGATGAAGAAGTGGTTGCAGACAAACATGGCAAACAAGACAGAGAATGGGATGGTGAGGGACACAAAAGATTGGAGAACACGATAAGAAAGGGACATCTGATGCCCATGCCTGTCAAGCATAGGGGCAGTAAGAATCTTGTTCTCAGCCTCAGAACTGTCATCACCTTCCTGTTACTAAGCTTGCTGTTGGAGTGCTTGATGTTTTCTTTTCCCAAGCATTCCAGTGAGCATTTTCTCCATCCAGTTGAGCATGCTCCAATAGTGTTTTCCAAGACCTCATACACCATGTCTGACATCTCCTGGCAGGTGACAAAATCATCACCTCCACCAATACTCCCAAAGGGTAACACTGCATCAGCTGCCAGGGTAATGCTACTTGATGTTGAGGGCCAAGGTAGTGCAGGGGTTGCAGAGGCAGGACTGTCAGATTGCATTCCATATGCGCTGGTGTCAGTGTGGCAGCCACTGGAGGGGGGCAGGCTGAGCTGCACTGGTTTGTCTACCTCCTACTGTGATATAAAAATAAGTTTACTTATACATTAATTATACGTTTTGTACAAACTACAAACAAGGACAGTTCATTGTTCCAAGCAATCCTTACAATATGCATATATTACACATATGGTTTTTCAAATAATAGATATTACATTTACAGCATGGCATTTGTGCCAATTTAGTTGAAATTATTATGTAACATTTTTAAATTATTTTGCAATATATTTGTTACCTGCAGGATTTGAACCCACATTTGAACACATTACTATGATTGATTACTACTATTGCCATGAGCTACAGAATGAAGCATGCATGTTTAATTTTACAGTTAAAATATGCATCCTTAGTTTGCTACTAATGTATAGAAGTGCAATACTTTTGAAAAAATAATAATTATTTTGTGCTGCATACATACCCCTTGCTTTTGTTAATCTTTCAGACATTTAGCATGGGCTTCCCTGTTTACTGCAATATTCTGGGTGGCTGTAAAATAAAAAAGGAGAGAAAGAAAGAAGAGCATTATCTATACCATTCTTGGCTATACCCAGCTTTCTATATAATTTAAAGTATGAAACGCTTTCGGTAAAGACTGTGCTTCACCTTCATCAGAATACAAAATACAAGATACAAAGTTACACATTTTTTAAAAATATCGCCAGAAGGCAATTAGAGACGTCACTTCCGAAGAAGGCATGTTTACTACCTGGCGTTCACAAAACAAAAATGTGAATATTTTATATAATAAAAAACATTGCAATAATGTGTTTGAAAATTGATAAATCCTTTTCAGATGTATAAAATAAATAAAATAAAATAGACAAGTCTTTAACAGCACAAGGCTATTAAATAGCCCTACATATTAAATCCAGCAGCAAAAACATTTTGTAACAGTTTTAGTAAGCCTCATTATCAGAAAACTACAAAAAACTTTCAAATAAGTTAATAACAATATATCTCTTAAAAGGGTCTTTTAACTTACTTATGTACAGAAAGTTTGATGTGTTACCATCATCAGAAAATTAGTATTGGTCAATTAGGCACACTTACCATCTATTTTTCATCTATATCTAAAAATTCAATGTAATATATAAGTACTATTTAATATTTAAATTCCTGTATTTCACATGTATTGAATATATTAAATCCATAATGTACTTGTAAAGAATATTTGTTAAAAAATTAATAGGAAAAAATAATACAAATTAATAAATAATTAATTGGTGCATTTAAATTATTAAATAGATGAACATCTATTTCTAAACCTATACAAAATAAAGTTGTAATGTTCCTATTATGTTAAATGATGTATGTATATATTTTATCATCTTTTAAGGGCTAACAATTTAAGAATACATTTGATAGATATATGTTCATTAAGACCAGGGTATGCACATGTGGTGGTCCTAATTTGCCACATTAAATCATCTATTTCCAAGGTTAACTGCCATGGGCCACCTCTTGGGTCATTTGTTCTTTGATGTAAAATGACAAATTTAAAATTCTGGTTAGGGTGCTCAAGTATGTGCTTTGCTAAAGCGTTATTGATATCCTTTTTACTAATAGCATACCTATGCTCGTAAATTCTTTGCTTGATTTTTCTCTCAGTTTTGCCTATATAAAAGGCCTTACATTTTTCACATAGTGCTGCGTAAACAACACCTTTGCACTCACAATTATATCTTTTATTTATTTTATATACCTTATCATTAATGACTACTTCTTTTGTTACTAAAATCGATGTACATTGTGGACAAGTGCCGCATTTGTACATACCATTTGATGGAATAAATTGTGGTTTCGTCTTCTTTTCTAAAAGAACTTTCAAATTCTGATTTCTTCTATAAATAATTTTGAGTTGCGACCCTAGCTTATTAAGCAGTACTGGGTCTTCAGAGATAATTCTCCAATTCTTATTCATGATACCTCTAATGTATTTATAGTCACTAGTAAAAGTGCACAAAAAACTACTTTTGTAAGTGTCATTTGTAAGGGAATGAATTTCTGCTTGTTGTACGCTTAATAAGCTAATGTTGGTGGTCCGCTCACTTAATAAGGGTACAAAGTGTCCTGAAAGTCTTTTGGACCTAACCTCATTCCTAATGCTACCTACTAATTTAATAGGATACCCTCTGTTTATAAACATATTCTCCAAATTCTCACATTCATGTTCAAAATCTGAAAGTGTTGTTATCATTCTTGCAGCTCTGACCATTTGACCTTTAACAACTGCTTTTTTCTGATGGAAAGGGTGGCAGCTACCAAAGTGCAAAAAAGCATTGGAGTATGTGGGTTTCCTATAAATCTTACTAATGCACTTTGAATTTTGTCTGTCTTTAATAAGTAAAATATCAAGAAAATTAATACTGTCTTCTTCTATATTAAAAGTAAATTGCAAAAAATCGGTAAGCTCCGTAATACTTGTAATAAAAGAAGGGACTAGGGCTTTTGGTCCTTTCCAAATTAAAAACATATCATCCAGGTATCTGGTGTACCAGGAGACATGTTCTTTAAACATCGGGTGGGGGAAAAGTAAAGTGTTTTCCCAATGTGCCATGATGGCATTCGCAAAGCTCCCGCCACATGGGGAGCCCATAGCTACGCCTGATTTTTGCAAATACAGATCTCCTTCAAACATCATAAAGTTGTTGGACAATACTACTTCAAGCAGTGTTTCAATTAGGTAAATAGTATTGTCCGTTACCTTTTTGGAAATTAAGTAATCTCTAATCCATTCCATACCTAAACGCTGGGGGATGACGGTATAGAGGTCCATGACAACTATGGTTAAAAAGTATGCCTCAGCATGGTATTCTACCTTGTTAATGTTATGTAAGAAGCTCCATGAATCTTTGCAAATTTGCAATTCAGATTCAATAAGGGGCTTCAGCAAATTGTCTATTTGTTTGGCACATGCATATGTCACCGAACCTCTCCCATCAACTATTGGTCTAAATGGTGGATTACTGATGGATTTATGTAGTTTAGGAACCCCAAAAAGTGCTGGAACTCTAGGTGCTATCATTAATAAATATTGGTACAAGTCTAGATCTATGTATGCTTCTAAAAAGAGGTCTTCTAGTATGGTCTTAATTCTCCTATAGGCTGTATTGAGCTCACTAACTGATGCTTTTGTGTACACGTCTGTGTTAAGATGACTAAGCATGGCTTTAACGTATGCCTCTTGGTTCATTAGAACTAACCCGCCACCCTTATCTGGTTTCATTGCACGTATTTGGTATATTTTCAAAAGGTTAATTATTTAATATTCTGATGTTTTAGTATTAGTATTGTTATCAAACTGGCTGTCACTAGTTTTTTGCACGTCCCTAAGGTCCATTTCACACATTCTTTCGAATAACCCAAGAGTGGGGTGCAATACAGGGTGAAATACACTAGAAACTCTTCTAGAGTTAACTAAAGATGTGCTGCTACCTATTAAAACATCTAAATTAAGTTTGCGAACAAACAATTTTAAATCTATAATGGTTTTAACTGGTTGAGTTGTGCATGCGTGTGCCTTTTCAGGTCACTGAATGGGTGCTTGCATTGCTGTCTAGTACATGGAATGCCAGTTGCACTGGAGACAGCCTTGACAAGACTATTCCAAACCTATGATTTATACTGAGACCCGGTATAGTCCCCCTGCAAAAGCCTACAGCTGTGGAGCTTTAGAAAGGAGATTAATGAATATTCTGGACTCCTCTATACCCATTCTTTGAGCCGTAAATTGGGTAGCATCCTTTCTTGCTCCTGCCATGTCTGTACAGGTCATATAGCAATGTTGAAGTGTTTTCCTGCCAACTTGTAATATCATGCTTAAGGCTAGTGCACAAACCTGAACAATGATGCCAACCATTTTTGTGTGATGTACAAACAGAGAGGAATGCAATTTATAAAATAGGAAGGCTAATGTGACAGTTGCCATTAGTTTATTGGTTAGTTGCTGCTGTACCTGTTAGTTGATTTAACTTTTCAGACATGTATTTTGTGTATACATTTTATGACCTCACACATTTCTGTGTAGTTTTACACACTGATAAAATTAATTGGGACAATGTGGGATTCGCACCTATGTAAAACAAACAAAACATTTTCTTCCATATACGTGATTTTCCATCCTTGCCACAGAAGAAGTGTTTGTCAGACACGTTCATTAATTATATAGCCACATTAAAGAGTGAGTGGTTAACATGTATGTGTATGAACTGACAAAGTCCTGGGTTACACATTCATGTGTATCTGACTATCACTGAAATATGAAGTCTGTCCCAGGACAGAAAAGTCACTTTTAAGTACAGAAACATAATTGTTAGTAATTATCTCCTCAGTCACACATAAAACTCATATGTTTTCCAGTGTTTTACATAGTTACTGTTATTTATAATTACCTTTACATTGTTCTTTAGATTTTAAAATTGACATGATAAGCATTAATAAAATTTGGAGCATGCTAGATTAGAACCCTGGCTCGCTTGTATTATGGACATTAACTTTTACCAGTTGCCATAGGGAAGGCTGAGCAACAGATGCATTTTTTACAGTCATTACTGTGCAGAGTGCTCTTTGCAACTGAGAATTTGTCAGACATGCTTTTAGTTATACATTCACATTAAAGAGATGAGTGGTTAGCCATGTATGTGTGTTTCATGAAAGTTCAGAAATAAATGTTTAATTGTAGAACCATAATTCTACTGCTGCCCACAGTTAGACAATTAATATATATGATATCCTGTGTATGCTCAATGCACTTACTATACATAGTTGTTTGTATGTGTGATTATTTTTCTATTGCAAATTTTTCTATAAAGTAAAGCGATATGGCATTAAGTAAAGTTTTGAGTATTCTGGATTTGAGCCCAGGCTCCTCTGTGTTGTAGCCCTTAAATTGTTCCTGCTGCCACAGAAAGAACTAGACAGCAGCTGTATATTTTCACATTCATTGCTGTGTATGTGTGTATTGACCGCCGCCTAATATCACTTAGCGTGGCGTGTTTGCATTGTGGAAGGCCACACTAGCTTCAATGTATCCTTTTAAAAATTAACAATGTCTGCTTGTTGTCTGCAAGTGTTCTTGACCTGCAGGTGCTGTAGAAACCTGCTGACTACTGTGCAATGCCAGTTAGCATGTTTGCACAATGGTAAGCAAAAGGTGCAACAATGTATCCTTTTTGAAACTGACAATGTCTGCCTATTGTCTGCAGGTGTTCTCGACCTGCTGGTGTTGCGGAAGCTTGCTGACCACCATGCAATGCTGCTTAGCATATTTGCACAATGGAAGCCAAAGATGTAACAATGTATCTTTTATGAAATTGACAATGTCTGCTTATTGTCTGAACCATTGTACCATGTTTGGGCAGAGGTGAGCAATGTGCAAATGAGATTAGCAAAGTTCAACATGTACTGTTCTTGTGAAAAAAAGTGTTTGTTAGTTTTATCACTAAAAGATAAATGTGGGACCTGAACCTTGATGTATATATACCATGTGCTGTATGATTCATAGTATTTACCAGGTGCGCCACATCCACACACCGACACACACACAGACACACACACACACACACACACACACACACACACACACACATACACACACACACACACACACACACACACACTTGCTTCACAGTTTCAATTTATGTTGTGTTTATCATAGAAGCAACTTCTATTAAATTTAACTTATTTTGCTATTTTACCATATTTGTGCTAAGCCACGTGTCACCCAAATATTAACAAAAAAAAAAAGAAGGAAACATTACAAAATACTTTTTAACACACCTTATGGATTTTTACACAAGTCTAGATTTGACCTGTCAGTCTAATGAAACTACAAAGGACACAATGGGTATCTTATCTTTCTTTGCAACAGGAACAACTTTGCAGCAGTAATGCAAATCATTGTGCAGACAAGCAAGTCCCATGTGCTCCACACTATTAACAAGACATATAAATGTGCGCAGCCTCAGTTGTCTGTACATGTGCAACTTACATATTTAGTGTAATGAGTGATCACACAACAATGTAGGACTTCTGTTTGCACCACTGCAGCTCTTGTCTTCTCTGTGTATGCTGTACTTTCTTCTCTTATCTGTGCTGTACTCTCAGACATTCAAGCTATAGGGTATATTGTATCGTTGTCATTAAAATTTATGATCAAAATTAAATGACAGTAAAATACATTTTTCAGCAAAAGGGAGCAGAGTTTGACTATTAATGAACTAAAATGAGAACTGTGTGCTGTTCACTTCCATTTCAAAGCTTGCTGCAGTTACACTTTGTAAGTGTATCCTTGGTGACACACCCAATGCAGGTGAGATAGTCTGAATTGCTGCCGTGTCTTCTAAACTACAATGAGAACTGTGTGCTGTTCACATCTATTTCAAATCTTGCTGCAGTTACTTCTACACTTTGTAAGTTTATCCTGGGTGAGACATCCACTGCAAGTAAGGTAGTCTGAATTACTGTTATGTCTTCTAAACTAAAATGAGAACTGTGTGCTGTTCACTACCATTTCAAAGCTTGCTACAGTTACTTCTACATTTTATGTGTTTCCTGGAAGACACACCCACTGCAGGTAAGATAATCTGAATAGACACTCCCACTGCAGGTAAGAAAGTCTGTATAGACACACCCACTGCAGGTAAGATAGTCTGAATTACTGTTGTGCCTTATAAACTAAAATGAGAACTCTGTGCTGTTCACTTCCATTTCAAAGCTTGCTACAGTTACTTCTACACGTTGTATGTGTATCCTGGGAGACACACCCACTGCAGCTAAGGTAGCCTGAATAGACAAACCCACTGCAGGTAAGATTGTCTGAATAGACACACCCACACCCACTGCAGGTAAGATAGTCTGAATTGCTGTTGTGTCTTCTAAACTAAAATGAGAACTGTGTGCTGTTCACTACCATTTCAAAGCTTGATACAGTTACTTCTACACTTTGTATGTGTATCCTGGAAGACACACCCACTGCAGGTAAGATAATCTGAATAGACACACCCACTGCAGGTAAGATAATCTGAATTGCTGTTGTGTCTTCCTTTTCCTTCCCACTAATCATTCAGTGTTATAATCCATTAGCAACTAAACTCATACCTTTGGAATGCAGTACTTCTATTGAGGTCACAGCTCATCTGCATCTTCACTATGTGCAGAGGCCTGAGTCTACACTATAAAAATGTCATTGTGCAACTAGGGAATGTGAAGGTGAGGAGATCTGTGTAAGTGGAGAACACAGAAAATTGTTATTTATTTTAATTTATCTGCAAAGAAACCTTCTGATATTGCTAAGATACGATTGTGTTTTTTAAGTATTTGCTAGATTTGTTAACATGTTCCAAAGGAAAAAAATAAATATATATGTGCATATGGTTGCACGTTGGAATCTTAAAATATTGAAATGTCGAATTTCAGTATCTCGAAACCAAAGTGTTGAAACTGCAGGTGCACGCAATTGCAGTATCCCGAAGCTGGAAATGTTGAACCCGTGGTTGTGATGGCACGTTAGGTAAGTGTTATTTTTTAAATGGTTTGGGGTAGGGTTTGTGAATATGTGAGTGTGTTTGGAGTATGGAGTGGTGTGTTTTCTGTGTTTTGATGGTTAGTGTGACCTCGGACTTAGTATATATAATTAGCGGGGGGGGGGTGAGCTTGCCCCCCCCCCCTGCTTCTAGGTAGGGTAGGTGTTTGTTTTTTTGTGTTTGTGTGTTTTGTTTTAGTTTATTGTAGTGTCAGGAGGTGGGTGTGTTTGCATTTGATTGTGTGGTGTAGTGTTTCATGGTTTTGACTTTCACAATTGTGCTGTTTCGGGTTTGTAAGGTATTGGCTTTATAGTCTCGAGATACTGAAATTCGACATTTCAGTATTTTGAGATTAAAAAGTGAATCTGTATATATATATATATATATATATATATATATATATATATGTATATACATTAGATAGTTCACTGTTGGCATAGGCATTTTTAGCAGGTATTTTACTTTGTCAGCTAGACAGCCCTTAACGTTTTCATCACAAGCATTATTGTTACTACTGGTTAGCTTATACTCTTCTTGTTTTTCAGGGAAATATAATGTACTATAGTGTAAACGACATAGGGTATTCAGCTTCTAAGCTGGTCCAGGGACACTTCTAGGACAGTGCTTGGCACAGTGAGCGCTAACTGGCAAATGTGTCAAATTGACTTTTCTGTTATAAATGCATGCACATATTTTGTGAGAAATGAGTGTTGAAGGCATTTATAACAAGTTAAATATGCGGTATTCCTTGGTTTGAACAAACTGCCATTTACCTGTTGTTTTGGGTGTGGTGGAATGAAGTATAATTTGTGTGTTGCCAAAACAAAAAGGTGTGTTTCAAGAGGTTTGCTCTTGAAATTGTGTAATTTGCTGCATTTTACTGTTTACAGTTTGGAAATGCACTGTTTCAGATTGACTTAGTCTGATTTTGTTATAAAGCTTACTAGAATACATTACTGTTACTGATTTTAAATTGGTACTGAGTGCTCTCACCAGTATTCAGCTGCTGTGCTGTTTCAACCTGTGTTAGATTTTACTACTTAGCTTATTTTGAGTGCTTATACTGTTACTGTATCATGTAAACTGAGGGAATTTACTGTCATTTTATGTTCTGCCACCACGTTGCTCAGTTCTGTTAGCATGCATTGCTAAGTGGCAACAAATAGCTGGAAAAGTGTACTGGCAATGAATTACTCTGCATACTGTGAAATTAAGGTGGCAATAGACTTGAATTTCATATTACTGAATAGTGTGACTTTCTTATTAATTATCACTGCTTGTTCCTTAACTAATTTATTTGCTTAAGTACTGCTTAGCTGAACTACTTAAATTGTGGTATTTCCTTGCCTGTCTCTTATTTCCACTTATTTACTTCACCTACCCTGGCTTCATATTAACATCTCTCTCTCTCTCCTTACAGTCCCTTAAACACATTCAAAGGTCCAAAAAAAAAAAAAAAAAAAAAAACCTGAAGCAACTGCCTGCATACAAGAACACGGACAGCAGAATCCTGTACAAACCAGTAAAAGCCACTGCAAGTTCTACATTTATCAACAGACTGTGAGCAGTGTATGTCTATTATAATCTGCTCTCTGTGATTCTTCTTCTAGCATTTCCTGGTTAAGGGTCACCACAGCGGACCTCCGGTCTGCTAATGATTGGCAGTAGATGTTTACGGTGCCGAGGTGCCAGCCCGATGCCCAACCTTCAACGAAGGCACGCCCATTCACACATGTCTTTCGAATTCTTCTGCTGCGCACACTACTGGACACCCCCTTTTTCCAAAGCTTTGCATTTATTTTATATTCTTATATTTTATTTATCTTGTATATCACATTTTTTTTATATTCTTATATTTTATTATCCAATTTATTTTAACAGATATATACAGTTTCATAAAGTTTTACATTTTATATTCTACTTCCCTGATACTCTACTAAATCTGCTTTTGAATTCACACAGATAAACAGACACCTTTAGATACTGACCTGGGCTAGCTGGTTGACTGTTTTTCTCTTCTCACAGCTTTCTCCAAGTCCTGGCCTATAGCCTCCCCCCTTTTCTTGTTCTTCTAACATAATTCTAGTGTAAGTTTCCTAGCGCTGTCAAACCTTTTTTCTCACAGCTTTCTCCAAGCCCTGGTTCTTAGCCCCCCTTCTCTCAGTCTCCTAACATAATCTTATTGCAAGCTTCCCAGCCTTGTCAATCCTGTCTATTCCCTCCCTCTTCCTCTTGAGAGTTTACTTATTCCTTCCCTGAGCTGTGGTGCCATCTCTAAATACTAAAATCCTCTGCCTGACTACACTTTGTTTCTGTCTGTCCCACGGGCATCCCTCAGTAATGTGCACTTACTGCATGTCTCATTATAAAACCCCTGGTGTAACTACATTATTTTTCTACTTCTCAGTGAAATGCAGCTCCCCATTGGTGCACAAATCATAAAAACAAACAGAAAGGTAACATTCAAACCAAAATGGTAGGCTGCCATATTTCTGTAGTTGCTAACCTTCTCACTGATTGTTTTCTGTTTGGCGACTGCTGCTTCTCCCAGAAGGTGTAACCCGCTCCATTCACTCTTTGGGCTCACTCCACTCCCCTACCCTGCCCCCAAATACCACCTGCCCCCACAACCTGTACTTTTATGCATCCCCTGACTCCTCCCCACCCAACACCTCTCCAATCACAAAACACCTAAGCCAATCCCCACCAACCTGTAGATCTACATCACCCCAAACATTCACACCCTCCTACAATGCTCTACAAAACATCTCTCCCTATAACCCCATTTGCCCTACTAATCTCTCTCTCTCTTCTCTTACCTATCTTGCACTTTTTCCCAACCCTTGTCATAACTCTCACACACACACTCCACTACATTTTACCATCAACCTCACTTGCCATCCTACTCATCCATCTCACATAAACTCGTTACCTCTAACCCAATCTATTTCTTCAAACCAAAACTGTTCCCAACCCAACCCCCCATACTCCTCTCTTAAATGTGGTACCAGAAAATTACTACTCTCACACAACCCAAGCTACCCTTGCCCAACACACTGCCTCATTCTTCTATTCCACTACATCTCTCTCTCACTAGCTGCAACATCCACCCCAACACCGGACCTATCTCTAACATCAGTCTCACCAAACCCTCCACTCAACCCACAAACTCAAAGTGCATTCACCTTACAATACTTAATGCACAAAGCCTAAAAAACAAAATCCCTAACCTGCATGCCTGGCTTTCCATAACTACCCCAACATTACCACCATTTCTGAAACCTGGCTGAAAACCTATATAAAAGATAGTGAAATACTACCACCAGGTTTCCAAATAAATTGCAATGACAGATCCCACAAAAAAGGAGGTGGAGTAGCAATAATCTACCCCACTTCCCATACCATAACTTCCTACTCCAATAAAATATCACCCTTTGCCAACACTGAAATTATAATAGGTTTATTAAAAATAAGCAACCACAAGTCCATATGTATCACTGTCCTCTATATTACCCCTGGTGATAATATCAAAACTCTTGAAAACATCCTGTCCTGGTTCTCCCCCAATATAAAAAATGAAACCTATATACTCGGTGATACCAACATCAACTGGAATACTATTAACTCTGAAGCCCCATCCCACACAATCAACCTGTACAATTTCTCCCAACTAATACAATCTCCAACCAGACCAAATAAAGATGGTACCTCTGGTACTATCATTGACTGGATCCTAACACCTCACCCAAACCTTATCACCAAAGCCGGAACATTACCTGATCCTCTCAGTCATCACCTGCCAGCCTTCGCCGACCATCTCCAATCTCCACTGCATAAAAAACACCACTACATCTAAACGCGCAACCTCTCCTCTTTCAACCTCTACCTTTCTCCAAATGTTTAAAGCATACTGACTGGTCCCCTGTAAAAATTCATCCTCTAGATGATGCCATTTCTTATTTTAACCACTCATTCCTAACCCTTCTCAATCAGCAAGCCCCCCCCCCCGAACCAAATGCATCAAAATCAATCCTTGCCCATGGTTATCAAAAGATACTAAACTAGCCTTGCACCAAAGGGACAAAAAATGGAAACAATATCAAAAACATAAAAACCCTAACACCCTTCTAGAGTATAAGCAACTACGAAACTCCACAAAAACTAATAATTAAAGACCGGAAAGCCCACTACTCCAAACTTCAGTCCTTGCACTCAACAAATCCCAATAAATTGTGGGACTCCATCTCATCCATGCTGCATCCTGGCAAAAAAGAAACCCCCTGCCCAGACCCCATCTCCAACCTTGAAACAGCCAGCCAGTTCAACTCATTCTTCATAGACTGCATAGCTAAACTATCATCCTCCTTCCCACCCCCCCTCCTCCACTATCCCAGTCATCAACCTTCCTCCACATCCTTCTGCCTCAAGCCCATCCCAACAAGCACTATAAAAAGACTTCTCCTCAAACTCAAACCCTGTTGCAATGCACCCAACAACCTTCCACGCACCTTCCTCAAACAATCTGTAGACAGCATTGCCTATCCCATCTCTATTCTTATAAATATATCCATACAAGAATCATACATCCCTTCCATGTAGTGCCATGCTTACATCACCCCCCTCTACAATGGCGGCACAAATACTGATACCACCAACTTCAGGCCTATTGCCATAGTTTCCCCTCTATCTAAAATACTAGAGAAAACAATACAAGCACAACTCATGGCACACCTAACACTAAACAATCTCCTCTCTCCTACCCAACATGGCTTCTGCCCTGGTCATAGCACCATAACTACCCTTCTTTCCTTTCTTGAAACCATAAACCTCCAACGCGACTCAGGCAAGTTTGTATCCACACTATTCCTAGATCTGCAAAGGCCTTTGACATCATCTCACACACCCTACTTATATCCCAACTCCCCACCCTACACCTCTCTCTCCCACCAACATCGCCTGATTTTCCAGCTACATGTCCAACTGCCAACAAGCTGTCCAATTTAAAACTTCAACCTCCCCCTTCCTTCCCACACCCACAGGTGTCCCACAAGGTTCTGTTCTTGGCCCTTTTCTCTTTAACCTATTCATTAACAACTTTCACCAATCCATCCCAGGCTCATCTATTATCCAATATGCAGATGACTCAACAATAATCTTCTCAGCCTTCTCCCCCTCTCAGCTCCTATCAAAAACCCAACTAGCCTTCTCCAAAACAGAAACCTGGATGCAGTCTAACCATCTGGCACTGAATGCAAATGAAACCAAACTAATGTTTTTTTCCCTACCAAAAACTCCATTGACAAATCCACATTCACCATACAGAGCCAAAACAACACCCTCCTTGAAATTGTTTCCAACACAAGCTTCTTGGCATCATTATCGATGAAGAATTAAAATTTGACACCCACATCCACTACACAATCAAGAAAATCCAGCTGTACAGGCACAACCACTTCCTAAGCCCCTCTATCTGTCAAACTCTTGCATTCACCTTTTTACTCTCCTCCCTTATGTATGGTACCCCTCTTTTCACCAATCTCCATCTTGGCCTTTGTTACAAACATGAATCCTGCTACCACAAGATCTCCAAATTTGCAACCAATTCAAAAAGTTCATCCCACCACTGCCACTCCCTCCTCACCCTCAATTGGCTTGAACTACCCAACTAGCTCAGTTACCTACAACTCACCATTGCCCACAAGCTCATCTTTAAACCTGTCAACTTCCCAGCTCTCACTACTTCCTCAAAACCTTACATTCCCAACCACTCATTCAGATCCAAAAACCAAAATCTCCTTCAGGTCCACAAACCTGCACGACCTCCTGGCCATCTACTGCTGTCCCACTCCTTAGCTAAACAGTGGAACTCTCTTCCCACATACATACGCAAGCTACCTAACCATACAAATTTCAAATCTCAGCTACTCTCTCATCTTTCTTCCAAATGGGAATGCCCTTGCCATGCTCGAACTTAACCCCCCCATTCCACCTTGCACTGACTCATCCAACTACCTCTACTATTACTTCATCCAACACAAAAAAACGATCCCTCCCCTACTAAAAACTAATTTTCTTTCTAATATCTATTGTACTATACTCTTCAGTCTCGAATATACTATTACCCTCTCCATGCATAATATTTTCCTAACCTACTAATGGGTAGTAGCTATATATTTTGAAATGTTAAACCTACAATTGAGTTTATAACAAAAATATTCACTTTATGTAAATGTTGAAATTTCTGTATTGAATTATGTCTTTTCATTTTTGTAACATTGTGGCAAGCTAATTGCAAATATCATGGAGCTTATCTGTAAATGTTTAATTAGCTGTATGAACTATGTCCTTTTGTAACATATGAAATGTAACTTGCAATTATTGTGGAGCTTTTTCCCCAGGCCTCCACTGAAAATGGGCTATTCTTGTTCCAGTGGACTTCCCCAGTCATCAAACTTAAATAAATAAATAATCATCCTGTTCTTTTTGTGGTAAACAATACATTACTCCATTGATATTTCTTTTTTTGGACCAAACATTGGGGTGTGCATGTGTGTAATATGGTACAACCACATAACCTTAAATTTTAATAACTGAACTGTGTGTCTCCATTGGTTAATATTGAAAATATAATATGTGTGTATAATCAGGAATTTCATTATGTGTTATTTATGTGTTATATCCTTCTCTGTTTTATGTCACATAGGATTATGGCACTCAAGTATACAAATCCACATGATTATGGCACCTGAGTGTACAAATCCACACAAACCCCCTTTAAGTGACTCAAAAAATGATAAACAGCAGGCACAGTGCCTTTCTGCTTGAGAGAGAATGTGGGGATATGGCTGACAGAATGCAGATTTGGAGCTAGATAGTCAATGATGCAAATGCCATAGGGTGTCACACCACGGCTTATGGTGAGGTGCATCATAGGGCCACTGATATGATTTTGTTAGCCTGGAGGAGAGCAGCTGCAGTTGCCCATTAACAGCTGGCTATGTGACTGCTGCTACAGAGCCACCAATGACACCAAATGAAGAGTTCTTGTCCACTGTCAGACATCCAAGGAGCTCAGTGGAAACTGTACAACATGTGATTGATATTGGTGCTGATGTTTCTGGGAGGACAAGTATGTGCCAGGAGGTGCTTCCAGGTAAGCTTACATATGTCAATTTGTAAGATTTGTTTGTTTAATAAAATATTGTGAGTAATAGTTCATGTTTTTTTTTTTTATGAATCTATTGATAAATGGATAGAGTTAACAAAACATTTTTCTTCATTACACATGGGCTTTGGGTGGACGTGTTAGCCAAGTTTCATTTAAAAGCATTGTTAATGGACATATAGGCAAAAAAATGTGTATTCACTGTCCACCTCTGTTATTGCAATTGTGATAATTGCCTCCTTACCTTGCTTACCTTGCTTTAATTCTTCCAGGACCATCCTTCCTAACAAGTGTGGAGTCATCTGCACATAATAAGGCAAACATTTGTATTTGATTATTGATGACCATTTGTCAGAAATATGCATTTATCCATCTGTGTGTCATAAATGTGTATTGTTAGTTTATCATATATTAAATTTTAGTGTAGATATTAAATTCTTTCCTGCATTTGTTGCTTATTATCACAGGTGATCCTGATAATGGAAGTGTAGAACTCTTACCACCTGTTGACAAAATATCAGCAGACTCTGATGATGATGGTAACCAACCAGAGGCACAGTCAGTATGTGAAGAGGTTGAATCTGACCCTGAGGTTAGCATTCAGCCATACTCTGTATTTCTCTCAGGTGCAGATGGTAAGCCTATGCATACCTATTTCAGTGAGGCCTTAGATATTGGACAAGTGGAGGATGACACACTTGATCAGGATAGTGTGGTTGATGCAGCTTCAGTGCCGGTTGACTCTGGCTCTATCCAAAGTGTGGGTGAGGTACTACACAGGAAGGCCATTAGGGGTGTCCGTTGAAGGCCTGCTGTCCATTCTTCACCTGATTATAGTGTGTCTTTATGTACCAGTCAGCGTATGATTATGACCATCATGGAGGCACATTACAATAGGGCCTTTGAGGACATGCTTAAGGTTGTAGATGTGGCATAGGCTGACGTGTGTGACTGATTTCACCATGTGCTTGAGCCAATGACTCAGATGAATGAAATTATGGAATTGGCACTGCCTGTGATGGAAAGTCTTTTGTAAGGGGATGGCATCCATGTGGATTTAGGCCATCATCATCATCTGCTGTTAGTCAATGCTGACGTGCCAAATCATGTTTCCGTAGTGTTACGACAATTTATAGTGGATGACATCATCACCTGATGTTTGAGTGAAGATGTTGGGAGTACTATTTAAACACACAAGTCCACAGACCAACGAATAATTGCAGAATGAAGAAACAGAAAAACTGCACCAGGTTATACTTTTATTGAGCGCTTTCGTCTCCTCAGTGGAGACTTCTTCAGAATAAAATTAAGTCATCCCCCAACAACCTTATATAAACACACACCCAAATAAATAATTAAGCAATTAACTAATTAATGAAGCCCTGAAAGGAGCCTCACTCAAATACATGAAACACTATCAAAAACCATAGTGACATACTGTGACATATTACAAATTATAAAAACATATTCCATAAAACACACCAGTTATACATATTACATTAAAAATTATGCCCTTAGTCTGAGAAAAGGACTAATAGACACCCCACAGTTAAGACCAGGGGTTCACTTGCATTAGTCCTCATCTGCCATCTAAGTTCAGACAATTCTAAAAAATCATTTAGTGGGCCATCCCTTTCCCCCAATTTTATCTGTTCTAAAATGATAAGCCTAAAATGATGTCCTTCATTGGCCATGACATGTGCTGCAAGGGCATTTTTACTTTCTCTTAATGTCATAGCAGTGTTGATACACCCTGCTTCTAAAAGCATTTTTTTGTTTTCCCAATAGCTTCCGCCATTAAGTTTATATTTACCATAATTAGGAATAAAAAAACTATCAGCTGTGAACAGCTTAATTATCTGGATATTACTATCAAAAAGGATGGTGCACTTAGACAATTCACTTCTAATATATTTCATAAGCCCACATATTCAGATAGTTTTTTACATTTTGATAGTAGTTATCCCCTCCACCAGAAAAGATCATTAATTAAGGGGCAGGGGGTATGACTAGCCAGAATGGTTTCAAAGTACCATGAATTTTTGGAACAAAGGGATATCTTAAAGGTTATGTCAGTACACAGAGGATATCCTGAGATGTTTGTTAGTAAAATCCTGAATGAAGAAATAATGTGTTTTTTGTTCCTTTGCTCGGGTCAGGTAATGTTCTACAAAAACAGGATAAGGATGATTGCAATAGAAAATTTAAAAATTCAGGTATTTTTGGTTATAATCAACATTTTTATGAAATCAATAATATTTTAAGACATAATTGGAATATTTTTCACATGAATACTGAACACTTGGAATTGGTGGGGACTAAACCTAACATTGTATATAAAAAGGATCAAGGATATGTTAGAAACGATGCATGCATTTCCCTAACAGTGGAAGGGGTATAACAAGATGTGGTTATTGTATGCAGTGTCAATATGTTATAGAAGGTAAAGAGATTTTTATTCCTAATTATGGTAAATATAAACTTAATGGCAGGTTTTGCTGTAGTAGTAAAGCTTTCCCGGTTCCAATATAGACCCCCTGGGTGGTTGTAAAAGAAAAAAAGGGAGAAAAGAAAAGAGTATTATTGCTACCACCCATGGCTGTATCCAACTTTCTATGTAATTTAAAGAATATTTATCTGTATACTTCTACAACTGTGGGATATCAGCAGTCCTTAACTAATCCAGCCACTGGTTGAATTGTTCCTGCCTGCACCTTTTCACGTCAAGCGTCAAATTTTGCATTGAGAGCAAGTATAGTTCGCCTGCAGTAGTCTATGGCTGTGGCACTTTTCAAGGAGTCCAATGAATATTCTGGACTCATCAAAACCCTATCTTTCAGCCCTAAATTGGGCACCTTCCCTTGTAGCTCCTGCCATGTCCGTACACATCCAATAACAACAGAGTGTTTTCCCGCCAATTCAAGATATCGCATTTTTGAGAGAGTGAGCAAATTTGAAAAAAAACATGCCAACTGCTTTTATATGATGTTAAGTGGAGAGCAACATTGCCATACAGAAAATAATGCAATATATGGAATACAAAAGGCAAAATGACAGCTGGCATTAGTTTTTAGTTTGGATGTTGCTGTACCCATTAGTTGATTTACTTTGCAGACATGTATTAGGGAATAAATGTTATGCCATGACACATTTTTTCGTGTGACTTTACAAACTGATACAAGTAATTTGTACAATGTGGGATTTGAACTTATGTAAACTAGACAAACATATTCTTTCACATTGGTGTTTTTTTCATTATTGCGACAGAAGAAGTGCTTATCAAAGATGCTCAGTAATTATACGTACACATGAAACAGTCAGGATTTAACCATGCATGTGTGTGTAATTTGACAACGTCCTGGTTTATACATTAATGTGTGTACAAGTATCATTGAAGTATGAAGTCCATCCAAGGCCAGAAAGGACAATTATAAGTACAGAAGTATAATTGTCAGTATACCCTCAGTCACACATATAATGCATATGATCTCCAGTGCTATACATACTTATTGTTATTTATAACCTTATTAACATTGTTCTTTGTTGTGTAAAACTGAATGGGCAACCATTTATAAAACTGGGAGTGTGCTAAAGCTTTGGCTCACCTGTATTGTGAGCATTAACTTACACCATCTGCCCCATGAACCCCTGAGAATGCTGTGCTATAAGTGTATTTTTACAGTCATTGCAACTGAGACTTAGTTTGTCAAACCTGCACACTTGTTACACATTTACATTAAAGAGCTATGTGTTTAACCATGTGTGTGACATGAAAGTACAGAAAACAAATGTTTAATTGTAGAATCATAGCTCTACTGATACACATAGTTACACATGTAATATATATCTGATTTCTTGTCAATATGTGCTCAATGCATCTGCTAAATAGTTATTTCTATGTGTAATTATTTTTCTAATTTTAATTTTAATATAAAGTAGACTGGAAAAGCAGTAATAAAACTTTAGGCTTTGTTGTATTAGAACCCAGGTTCACCTGTATTGTAGCCCTTAAATTACCTTTGCCACAGGAACATCTAGGCAGCAACTGTACAATTTCACATTCATTAGTATGTATGTGCGCTGACCACCGCACAGCTCCACTTAGCGTGTTCGCACAATGGCAAACAACATATGATGGAATGTGTCCCTTTTGAAATTCAAGTTTCTCGTTGGAGTCTGCAGGTGTTCAAGACCTGTAGTTATTTTTGACTGCCGTGCAACACCACTTAGAGGGTTTGCACACTGCTAAGCAAAAGATGCAACAATGTATCCTTTTTGAAACTGGCATGTGTCTGCTAATGTTTGCAGGTGCTCTGGACTTGTAGGTGTTGTGAAAGCTTGCTGACTGTCACACAACCCGATAAACAGGTTTGTTAGATGGAAAGCAATAAAGGTAACATTGTATCCTTTTTGAAATTAACAATTTCTGCTTGTTGCCTGGGCCATTAGACCATGATTGCATGAAGGTAAGTGATGCGTAGTTGTGATAGACAGAGCTAAACATGTAGTATTCTTGTAACAAGTGTTTATTAGGTTTCAAGATTAAAAGATAAATGTGAGACTTGAACCATGATCAAATACTTGTGTATTTGTAGAACACAGAGAATTGACATTTCTTTTGATTTATCTGCACAGAAGGCTTCAGATGTTGTTAAGATATACTTGTATTTTTCAAGTACATGCTTGACTTGTTAACATGTTACAAAGAAAACTTTTATATATATGCATTAGGAGATTAAACTGTATAGTTCAGAAAACAACAAAATAGCCAACGGTGCCAAAAATATAGGAATTTAATAAAAATCCTTAGCGCCTCAGCCAATGGGCCTTCCAAGAGGGGTTATCTGGTTCCCCTCTTAGAAGAATTGATGGATGAAGTTCAGGATAAGAGAAATACTGGTTATTTCAAGGTTATCGTGAGTGTTGAAAGTGGTGCAGCAGTGATTAGTGACACACTGGCTACTAATCTATAGTGGAGTGAAGCTATTAATTTTTCCTTGAATTTCATTACCCCTTATAATTTTGATGCTTCTAGCATCAAACAGATTCTCGTTAAAAATTTGTGTTTAATCACAACAAATGAGTCACTGACACCAAAACTTGGATTGAGTTCTAGATTTATTTTTAAAAGGGGTCAGAATTTGAAGAGTCTTTTGGAATTTAAGAAATTAAAACTCTCCAGACAGCAAGGGATGTTTAAGTGTGAGGCCTGTGCATATTGCAAATTTATGGATGTAGGCTGTTTTTACTCTATAATGGGATGAAATTACACCTGTAAAGGCAAGTCTAACTGTAATCCAACAGGTGTTGTTTATTTAGCCCTGTGTCAGTCTTGCCCCTGTTTTTACATCGGCAAGACTGACCGAAAATTATGAGACCGAGTGTATGAACATCTGCATAGTATTAAGAAGGGTAGATTGGAAAATGCTTTGGCTAAACATGTAGTTAATAGGCTGGGTCACTCCTTTTTGTTTATGGTAGTTGATCAGGTTGAATTTGATGAGAGGGGTGGACTACAGTCCTTGAGAATGGAACAGCGAGAACTGTTTTGGCAGATTAGAACCCATGCTTATTACCAGCCTGGTTTAAACAATTTATGTTCAATTATTTGTATATTGAAGTTGAAGGGTTTAATATATTAGTTTTGTATTTTATCTGTTTTACTTGGGAAAGGGGATGTTTGGTAACGCAAGCAGTATTAAGCAAATATTTTACTTAATACTAACATTTTTATGTATATATTTTTTACATGTATATTGTTTCATTCGTAAAAAGCTTTTTGAAATTAGTTTAAGTCATATAAATTCAGATCATGTGATTTTTGTTTGAAGTATATATAAGTGTGATATTCAGTCCTCTTGTTTTGTCTGAAGAAGCTGGGTTAATAAACCTGACAAAAGCACTAACCTACAAAGAGACTGTTTTTCTCAGAGACTGTTATTTCTAGTTCTTTTCTGGCTTTGTAGTTTTTAATGACACTGGGGTGCAATGCTTCTAAGCTGGCCCATAGACACCCCCAGGGGAGTGCTGGCCACAATGAAATGTGACCAGCAAGCATATACAATTACATTTTGTGCTGTAAATGTGTACTTATTTTGTGAGAATTGTGTGGAAAGCATTTATAACACATGCATTATGTGTTATTCCTTGGATTGTATAAACTGTCATTTTCCTGTTGTTTTGGAGGTGGGGAAGCCATGTGCTATTTGTGTGTGTTGCCACAGCAAAAGTTGGGTTTCAGTAGTTTTGCTCTTGAAATTGTGTAGTCATCCTGGTATTTTCTTTATAAACAATGCACTACTCCATTGGTATTCCTTGTTTTGGATTAAACATTGGTTTGTATGTAAGTGTCATATGTGGCAAACACAACAACCTTATGTCACACACCTCATGCTTTGTTACATCAGCAGGTAACTGTATGCAAGGATCTCCCATTCATGTAGATTCTTAGACATTTATTGTCATATTGCATGTTCAACACTTACCTTGATAGTCCAGCAGTTACAAGTGTCTCACTTTGGGGCTGACTCTGTGTGATGCTAGCAGTACACAGCCATTACATGGGTAAGTAATGGTTGTGAGTATTGCATGGCATCAGTGTTACTGTATGTATGTGCATAAGATGCAGGTTTAACTCCCTTAGGTGGTGAGCATGTGTGCTATCCATTGTCAGTATGTCAGAGTGAGGACATATTGAGAACACCTACATCTACCTTCACGCACAGTGGCTACTAGTTCCCTCTCTGACTTTTCACCTGCATGTGGCTGTGGTAATCTTGCCAGTGGTGGTGGGATGTGTGGCCTTTCCCCTTGGTATTCCTGCTGCAACTGTTTTCTTAGACTAATATTGTGAAGGATGGCACACACTGAAAATTTCAACACAAGCACATGGATTGTACTGCATGGCTCCCCCTTATTTAACAGGCACCAGAACTGTGACTTCACCGCCAAAACACACGCTCTATGATATTTCTTGTTTGAGCATGTGCCTGATCATCGCGTTCTTCCATGGGTGGGTGTGCATTTCTCATGGGTGTCATCAGCCATGGCTCCAGTGCATACCCAGTACCCCCCAGTAAATTATATCACCCCTGGAAAACCTGTGATCTAATTGGGAGTTGTGCCAGATATATGAATCATGGCAACTGCCAACATTGCCAGCACACACATTCAGGATGGTTCTCTTAGCATTATGCACAACCTGGCAGTCAATGGATTGGAAGCCTTTTCTGTTTAATCACACCCTGCCCTCTTCGACTGGCAATGCTTTGATTTCAATGTCTCTGCAGCCTCTGGCACCTAGAACTTCAGGGAAGTGTGCTACAGGGTAGAAATCCTGCATAGTTGCTGCTCCATCCTAGGATATATGGAGAAACTATATGTAATCACTGGCATGTTGTACCATAGTATTCAGGAATTGATGTAGGATCCTGGATGCTGATGCTTTTGTCACCCCAGCATATCCCCTGTTGGCTTCTTAAAGTTTCCTTTAGCTAATATTCTAAGTCCAACACATAACTTAATGTCCACAATTATTGGTTCCCTTTGGTTTTTCCTTGCTGTCAGTTCTGGAAGACAGAGGTTGCAGAGTTCTTGTAGTGTGACTCTATCCCTGTAGAACTCTGCGATCTCCACATCATTCAGAACATGTAAAGTTAAATGGGGTCTAAACACCCTTCTTTTTCTTGGCTGAGAAGTATTGGCAACAGCATCAGCAGCATAGACATGGGCCTGTTGCACATAAACATGTATAAGACGAACTGTAGCTCCTAACACTGTTTCTGTGTACAGAAGTTTCCATGGATGTATCTCAATAGGATTCACATGGAAAACCTACACTGAGTCTACGTGATTGGATTATAGCTTGTTGAATAACACCTCCATCTTGGATTGTTGATTAGCATACAATTCAGCTGTTTATGTTATTTGCATGCCACAATGTTTACAACGCTTGCACAGCTCTATACACCATGTAGAGCTGCTTCCGGAATCCAAAACAGTGAGCTACCATGTGTTCATCACGCCATGATGAGCACATGGTCTTAGCAGACCATGCAGCCTTTATTGAATCTGCACTGAGGTCTTCAGCTGAGGCAGTAGTCTATCCAAATTAAAAAAAAAAAAAGTCAAAAATCTGAATACTTCTTTTATAACTATATATAATTATACTTGACTTTCCGAACCTCAATACTGTTTCTCACAGAAACTATATATTTAATAAAAAAAAAAGTGGCATTTTTTTCTCCATTATATAAAGTGTCATAATTCATTATAGAATGGCATCCTTAATTTTGATTAATAGTCTGACTTACATCATAAAATGTCTTTGAACAATACCAAGAACTAAATTCACTATTATAAGAGAGGTCATGATAAGTTAATTATATCTCCTTTAAAAGTTTTAGCTCACATGTGCATGCATATAATATGCTGTGTCTGAACTCTGAGGAAACTCAGCTCAGACACATTTCATTAAACATGATGGCATACAGCTCCCTGTTGTTTTGTTTAATGTACTTTAACACTGCACAATTTTTATTTTCTGTGTTCTGCACCTATGCTGTTTCTTCAGAACAGCTTTTTATTCAAGCTTGTCATAAGTCAGACCTGCCAGACTAATGCTAAATCAGTCACCAAGTTCCATCACTGCATCAAATTCACATTCAGAAAATATGAGTCTCATTTAGTTAGAGCACCTGAACTCCTCATTCATGATATAGATCATTCCGACACTCGGAAGACTGAACTTCATTTACTTTTCATATTTATTGGCTTTGGATGCTAAAAAATGAAGTGTGTAATCATAATTTTATATATTTATAGTACCAGCTCACATTCTGGAAGAAAGAGCTAACTTAACAGATGGAAGTGCAGAATAATGATCAGAAATATTTCCATTAAGGGACTTTGGCAAAAGATGTAACATTTTCATCTTCTCACATCCTCTAGCTTTCTATCATTATCCTTCATACAAGTCCTTATGTCAAAAGATTTTTTTCTCAGATTAGGACAAAGGAAGAAAAGTAATATTTAGATAGCAGCCATATTTAGTTTAGAATGTGGAAGACAGTATCATTTACTCGTGTAAATGGTAAAAACTAGTTCATAGTCATGTACCAACAATCCCTAGGATACAAAGAGATTGTCTCCATCTGCAGCAGTTAGCTAACATAGGTTGGTCAAGTATCATGAAGGACAGAATCTTTGAATCAGAGATAAGGACAAGCCAGACAGAGAAACCTCTCATTAGTGACTGATTACCCCGTCCATAAATCAGACACCTGCCCTTGCTAGTTATCGTCATACCTGCCCATGTGTCACAGTAGAATAGGCATCCCTTTACAGCCACACATATTACAGACAGAAACACACACACACACACACACACACACACACACACACACACACACACACACACACACACACACACACACACACACACACAGACATATCTCAGTCTCTCTCTCTCCCTCTCTCTCACAAACACACACACACACACACGCACACACACACACACACACACACACACACACACACACACACACACACACACACACACACACACACATACACACACACACCCACACACACACACACACACACACACACACTCATGCCGATGTACAACAGATTTGCACCCCTCGTGGCTCCATAACTCCTGCCTGCAGTCCTGGTATAAGCTGTGACCATTCCCATAGGAGCAAAGTTGTGAATGCCAGCCATTAAAAAATGTCATTGACTATTTCTTCAGAAACTAAAAAAAAAATGAACTTGGTTGAGTGGTTCACTCTACCTAATTAGTCCTTATCAGAGCCATTTTCCTGGGCTCCCTCATTTGCATGCAGCTTTGCCAGACAGACTTGTTTCCATGCTATGGCCACAAACAAGGAAAAACAGTACTTTCAAAGTGGCCTCTGAACTGGTCAAGCTTAAAGTAATGTGGAAACTCCAAATTAAGGCATTGCAATTAGTCTTTCTGACTCCTGCCCCTCTTCATGAGAAGACAATTATAATATCTCCAGCAGATCTGGATGATTCTAGCTTTAGATATACATATAACATAAAAAAAACTCAAATGAAACTTGTAGCCAGTCACTACAACACTACAAAGACACACAAATCCACTTCAAAGTGCTCAAATATTCAATATTGAAAAAAATAGATAATAAGTAAATAGATTAATATTTGAAAGTGTAGTTATGTGCATTTATTAAGATTAGTTCCATGCTTCACTATAGTGTTTTACATTATTGTTTTTAAATCATAGCTACTCCTTACACATACATATATATCTATAGCTGACCAGGTTAAGTCTAGCTAGGACAGAGGCTATTTTCAGCAGAAGACCAGGGAGAAACCCTGCAGACATATGTCTTTGGAATGTGGAAGGAAAGCAGAGCACCAAGAGGAAACCCCTATGAACACAGGGAGGATATGCAGAGTCGACACAGAAGGCACCCCAGGCAAGAATCAAACCAGAGAACCTCTTGCTGTGAGGTTACAATGTTAACCACTGCACCATTTTTGCCATATATGCATGTATATCTATCCATCTATCTATATATATATTAGATATATAGACATACATATATACACACATATATTTATGTTTGTCAAATGGAACTAATGTCAACATGAATAATGTTGACACCAAGAAATCAATATTATGCATGGCAAAACACTGTATTATGCATGCGCCAAGCATCAGTCTTGGTGCATGCAGAACGTTTACAACAAAAACCACAAAAGAACATCATTTTTGCATGGGAGAAAGCCCTACTACTCCCACCACATACCCTGCTAATTATAAATTCTAACTCAAAGATCACACAATTCATGGTGAAAGGGCAAATTCCTCAACCCAAAAATCTGTCCAGTCTGCTATTTTGTTGGCAGGAGTTGGCCATCTGTTTAGTCAATCAAATTGTGTCGACTAAACATATGTCAACCAAAGCACTGTTCAACAAAAGTAGCACTTTCCATATGTGTGTGTGTGTGTGTGTGTGTGTGTGTGTGTGTGTGTGTGTGTGTGTGTACATATATCTATATCTATCTTTATATATATATATATATATATTTATTTATTTTATTTATTTGCAGTTGGTTTACCAGGATAGTCCATTGGGCCTAAAAGAACCCGTTTTCAATGGAGTCCTGGGGAGAAAAGCTCCAAAAAAGAACAGACAAACAGAATAAGTACATACATTTAAAAAGCTCTTAATGCAAACTAACAGACAAGTTGAAAACAACATAGCTAGGCTACTTATACAATGTAAAAAAGAGTACAGTCATAACTTTTGCATTTGATGTACATTCGAAAATGTGAATTATTGAAAAAGTACAAATAATGAGAGGTAAGTTATGGCATTAAAGAGGTAGGATTATATTGTTATATGGTGTGGTTAGAATTCGAGAAAGTAATAAGTATACAGGCTTTGTTGAGTAGGAAGAGAATGAATGGAGGATGAAGGATGAAGGATGAAGGGTTCCAGATTTTTATGATGGATGGGAACAAGAGCATTCCCATTGGGACGTAAGATGAGTATGAAGAGATTTTTTGAATGAATAGAGATTAGAGATGATACGAATAGATGGTGGGAGTGAGTTCCAAAGACGAGCTATGTTAAAGGATAGTAGGTTTTTGCCTGGGGGGCGCTTTGGTTTAAGTATTTCTAATAGGTTTTGATTGTTTGACCTTAAGATTCTATCAGGTAAGTGAAACTTAAAAGCAGAAGACAGGGAGGGACAAAGAGAGGGGTTGTTAATGAGTTTGTGGGCTAGGGTAAGCTGAATGTAATTGAGCTGATGTGGAAGTTCAAGCCAATGTAGTTTTTGGAGAGAGGAACAGTGATGGGTGAATGACCTGTGTCCGTTGGCGAACTTGGCGATTTTGTTGTAGCAAGAGGAAAGTTGTTTAAGAGAGGACTGAATATTAGTTAGGAGAGGTGAACCATAGAGAAGGGAGGGAATAAGAAAGGAAGAAGACAGAGTGATTTTTGAGGCCTTTGTGAGATATTGATTTTGACGGTAAAGCATACCCAGCTTTTGGTGGGTTTTTTTAATGTTTAGGTGTATGTGGGAATTGAAATTAAGTTGGTTATCAATTTGAACACCAAGTAACTTGGTTTCAGATACGAGTTCTAGGGTTGAATTGTTTTGACTAGTGATCAGGAATGTGTTTGTATCAAAGGGAGTAGTTTTAGTGGGGGTAAATACCATGAGTTTAGTTTTGGAGGCGTTGAGAGCAAGGTGGTTTATTTCCATCCAATGCTCAGTAATTGAGAAAGCTGCTTGTGTGAGCTTTAGAAGCTCAGGAGTAGATGAGGCAGAGCAGATAATGGTGGAATCGTCAGCATATTGGATGATGTTAGAGAAAGGAATATATTTATGAAAGTCGTTTATAAAAATGTTAAAGAGAAGAGGACCAAGTATGGAGCCTTGGGAACCCGGTGGGGTACTAAGAAAAGAGGAAGTGGCCTTTTTCCATTTTACAGCTTGGTGTCTGTTAGATAGGTAGCTGGAGAACCAGTTCACAGAGGAGGAAGAAAGGTTAAGTTTGGAAAGTTTAGTTAATAGCAGGCTGTGTGAAATGGTATCAAAAGCCTTAGAAAGGTCAAGTAGTAGGGTAGAGATAATATGGCCGGAATCACGAGCTTTATTTACAGTTTCTAGATAGGAGAGGAGGGCTGTCATGGTGCTATGATTTGGCCTAAAGCCATGTTGTGTAGGTGTGAGTAGGTTATTGTCTAAAAGATGTGGTAGTAGTTGAAGTTGAACACATTTTTCAAGTAGTTTAGAGATGGGGGACAAGATAGCAATGGGGCGGAAGTTGTTAACACTGCAGTTATTACCGCCTTTATGAAGGGGGATGATAAAGGCTTGTTTCCAGAGTTGGGGCACTGTACATTCTAGGATTGAGCGGTTGATGAGGATGCTTATGGGATAGGCAATTGCATCAGCAGCAATGCTTAGGAAATATGAGGGGATATCATCAGGTGCATTTGTGCCGGGCTTCAGTTTATGAAGTAGTTTTTTTATTGTAGAAATGGGTATAGGTTTTAATGAGAATGGAGTTGTGTGAAGAGGCAAAGTATTTGATGTTGGTGAGGAGGTTGAGGATGTTAGAGAGGGAGAAGAGTTATGGGATGTAGTTAGAGAAGATGGGAATGAGGAAGGAAGAGAAGTGCAGGGTGGGCTTTTGGCAGGAGAGGGTGAGGGGGTATTGGATGGTATGGTAGAAGTAGGGAAAGAGGAAGTTAGTTTGCTAATAGAATCAATGAAGAAGGAGTTGAATTCAGTAGCCAGGTCTAGATCTGGGGCATTTGGGTCGGGGGAAGGGGTGTGTGGTCTGCTGGGGTTAAGGAGGGTGGAGATACCTTTCCAGAATTTCTGTGGATTTGTTTTATTATTGTTTTGGAGGGTAAAGAAGTAATTTTGTCTGTCAGAGATAATAAGCTTTTTGACTTTATTTCGGAGGGTTCGGTATTCAATGTGGGAATCAGGGGACTTTCTTTTCTGATAAAGTGCCCAGGCTTTGTCTCTAAGGCATGGTTGCTAATGTATCTCTGGTAAGCCATGGAGCAGAATTATTTTTTATTCGTTTTGTCCTTTGGGGGGCTTGGGAATCTAGTATTCTTAAGAATGTAGAGTTAAAGTGAGAAACAGCGTCTTCTAAGGGTAATGTCCTAAGAGTGTTCCAGTTGATTGCTTTTAAAGAATCTGAGAATGTTGTTGGGTTGAAATTTTTGTGGTTGCGTGTGGTAATATAATTGTGGGGTGGAGAGAGATACAAGGAGTCGGTATGTGAAGATGGGCATATGATCACTTAGAGCATCGGGAAGAGTACCACTGTCAGAGTAATAGTGTGGGTGTGACACAAGGATCCAGTCTAGTATACTGCCACAGGAAAGGTTTTTAGAAGGACGTGTTACTTTGTTGATTAGTTGGGAAAAGTTATATAGGTTGATGTTAAGGGGGTTGGATGGAGATTGAATGGAGGTCCAGTTAATATTTACATCACCTAGGATTATGGTTTCATTACTAATGTTACTGGAGAGCCAGGAGAGAATGTCTTCTAATGTAGAGATATTGTCACCTGGGGGAATATAGAGGGATGCAAGACATATATGTTTATGCTTGTTGACTTGTAGGAGAGTGATGAGTAGTTCAGCATTGTTGAAGTGTGGAATAGGTTTATTGAAGGGAGTAATTGACAAGGAAGTAGAAAATAGAAGAGCTACACCGCCGCCTTTTTTATGGGACCTGTCTTTTCTAATGATGGAGTAGTTAGGTGGGATTATGTCAGAGCTTTTTATATGGGGTTTTAGCCATGTTTCTGAAATAGATAGGATGTCAGGTTTATTATATGTGATCCAGGCATGGAGGGTTGATAATTTGTTGACTATGCTTTGGGAGTTTAGTGAAGTAAGTAATAGAGGTTTACGTATAGTAGTGGAGGTTGAGGGGCCTGGGTTAGGATGGATATCACCTGATAAGAGACTGGTGACTAGATGAAGGATATGGTTAGAAAAGTAATTAAGTAGTTTAATAAATGGGTTGGGTGATGTTGTGTTGAAGAAGGGGTTACTGGTAGTTAAGAGGATGGGGAGTCTATGAGAAGTAAGTACTTTGTAAGAGAAGGATAGGAGGTGTTTTATAGGATATAGATGTGGAGAGATAGGTGAGTGTGAATGTGAGTAGGGGGAGTTTAGATGGTTGGTAGTATGATAGAGTTGTGGATGGTGGCAGGTACTGGGTTGGGTGAGGTAATAAAGAAAGGTAAGTTTTAGAAGTAGTAGTAGTAAAAGAGAGATGGATGAAGGTTTTAAAAGCATGTTATTAATGATTACTTTGTGTATAGAATCTAATTAGTATTAAGTTTGTTTTTAAAGATAATTATAGGAGGATGTGATGTAGTTGTTCTAGATTGTAGTGGGGAGTGTGGTGTAAGGAAGGAGGTGGCAGAAGAGGTAGAGGTAAGTAGAAGGTAAAGATAGGGCTGATTGTCAGAGTTGAAGTTTGGACTTGGAGTTTGTAGTGTAGCTAAGTAGAGGGTGTGGTAACTATGGGTGATTAGAAAATGGGTGTGTGCAGGGTGTTGGTGTTTGATTGGAGTAGGGAGGAAGTGGGTGTGGTAATAAGAGGAATATAGCTGGGAGTACTGGGGGCGGGTGGGAATTGGGGGCAGGGTAGGGGAGCGGAGTGAGCCCGAAGGGCGAACGGAGCGGGAAGCACAGGAGAAGGAGAAGAGCCAATCAGTGGAGCATGGAATGCAGGAAGTAAGCTGTAACAGAGTGAGTAAGGTTCTGGATAATCTAGGCAGAATGGGCTGAGAGTTTGGAGAAAGGTAAAAATAAGGTAAAGGCTAGTAAAAAAATATGCAAGGAGTAAGTAAGAAGGAATATCAGTGTGGGGGGTGCCCTCTAGTGGTTAAATGTAGAAGTACACTGGGCCACTGAGGCAGTGTAAGGGCTAAAGAGGACTGAATGTAAGGAGCATGTAGGGAGTAGAAAAATTAGATAGGGATGGGAGTAGAGAGGCAAGGATGAAGGGGATGTAGGCCGCTGGCTGTACTGGCAGGGAGATAGCATATACAGTTCAACAAGGAGTATAATTACAGAAGCATAGAGCAGCAAATACACATACTTCTTCAGTGTCCTTTGGGGGAGACTTGGTTCAACCTTCCCAGCAGGGGTTAAGGCAGCAGAGAGGTAGTATTGCGGGACCACAAAACAAGGTTGAGTCTGGTGACCTAGTTAGGTGGAAGTATCCACTAGGCGAGGTCCCAATGGGAATATGCAAGGTAAAAACAACTGGAGACAGAAGAAAAAGTAGAGTGATGGTTAATGAAAGTGTAATAGTAACAACATCTATACCTTAATAGTGAAGATATACAGGTGAAAAAGAGATGTAGGCACAAAATACTAAAACAGAGCAGATAATGACTAAGTAAAATGTAACAATGGAGTGTATCACAATGGTTATGAACACAGTAACATTTTGTAAATCAGAAACACTTCGCAATGGAAAAATGTAGCAAATGAAGCTACTACAATGTTAAGTACACAATGGAATATTGCAGACCAGATAGACTTGTAGGTGTGTAACTAGGCTCTATAACAAATGAAGTAAAAGGAACAAACAATGTCGTTAGAAAAACATTATCTCCACAGTAGGCACTGCTATGTTAACAGCGTTCTCTTGGGTTAGTGTTTCATACAATAATAGCGCCTTGGCGCGTCCTACAGCTGCAGTAGCCAAGCGCATGTGAAGAACACTCACACGTGGAAGCTGGCGTGTAGCGCAATGAGTAAATGTGTAGATACTAGGACAGTTAACAAATATAATAAGTAATGAAGTCCCTAATACATTCGTTGTACCTTGATATGTCTAGATAAAACTAGCCAAGCGCTAGGGGAGTAGTCTTTCTATATTAATAAAAATGTGCTAGTAGTAAACGTTTTCTAATAAAACAGTCAAGTATAATCATCATAGTGTACGCTTTACACAGCAAGAGCGTTTAAACACAGTACAACAGCAGTCGCTAGGGTTAATTAAGGCTGTTGATTAAGCGAAGAACAAATTAAGCAGATAATAATTGCTGCTAATGCATGGGCGCTATCCTATGCAGCGATCCCTTTGAGTAAGGTTTTAAACTAGCAAGAGCGTTTAAACTCTGTCCAAATAAGCGGATAAAAATTGCTGCTACTGCAAGGGCGCTATCCTATGCAGCGATCTCTCTAAGCCCTTTAAAGAGCATTTAAACACTATACAAAGTAAGCAGATAATACTTGCTGCTGCTGCATGGGCGCTATCCTATGCAGCGATCCCTCTAAGCAGGGTTTTAAGCTAGCAAGTGCATTTCAACACTAAACAATAGCAGTCGCTAAGATGTAGGCAGCGATCCCTCTAAGCAGGGTTTTAAGCTAGCAAGTGCATTTCAACACTAAACAATAGCAGTCGCTAAGATGTAGGCAAGGCTGTTGATTAAATGAAGACTAAAATAAGCAAATATCTATTGCTACTACTGCAAGGGCGCTATTCTATGCAGCGATCCCTTTAAGCAGGGCTTTAAACAAGCAGCTAGCCATCGATACACTCTTTTAGACAGCGGAGTGAAGAACAGCAGTCGCTAAAGTATAAGTAGAAGCAGATTAAATGTGACTACGACCATACTACTCAGTTAATAAGCTTATTCAGAAATGTGCACGCCTGTCCTGAACACTATCGTGTACAACAGACGCTGTTCAAGCGAGGATACCTTTAAAACAGAGCGTACTGTGAGCCTCTAACCTGCACTCTATTGTATGCTATAAGGCCTGAGACATTAAACGCTGTGTATACAAGCTTGCACTTCAAGCAAATTACTATAACACATAACATGCATTCAGTAACACAGCAGGGGCAAACAAAACCTTGAACAGCAGTCGCTAATGATTAAAGAGAGAATACACAGCATACAATTGTTCTGGCTATCAGGTATATGTACAATAAGGGATAATTCCCGATGTTAGTGTAACAAAAACACATGGAGTACTTACTATTAGAGCGCTCTCCCAGCCAGGTGCATACAGCAGCCGAGGATGAGTGGGATTTAAAGATGGTGTCCAGAGGTGAGGGGGGGATTAAATAACCTCTGGGCGGATATAGGGGGAGGGGGGAGGGGCATGGATGTGAGCTAACAGGGAAGGGTGGGATCTCTACAGTATGATGGGAGGAGTCATACAGAGTAAGGAGCAAGCCAAAGGGTGGGAGAGAAAGCCAAAAACTAGGAGAAGGGGGTAAGGTAGTAGGAAGTAGGGCTAGATATATGAAGGTATACGAGGGAGAGAAAAGGAGTAGAAGCACAGGAGAAGGAGAAGAGCCAATCAGTGGAGCATGGAATGCAGGAAATAAGCTGTAACAGAGTGAGTAAGGTTCTGGATAATCTAGGCAGAATGGGCTGAGAGTTTGGAGAAAGGTAAAAATAAGGTAAAGGCTAGTAAAAAAATATGCAAGGAGTAAGTAAGAAGGAATATCAGTGTGGGGGGTGCCCTCTAGTGGTTAAATGTAGAAGTACACTGGGCCACTGAGGCAGTGTAAGGGCTAAAGAGGACTGAATGTAAGGAGCATGTAGGGAGTAGAAAAATTAGATAGGGATGGGAGTAGAGAGGCAAGGATGAAGGGGATGTAGGCCGCTGGCTGTACTGGCAGGGAGATAGCATATACAGGTTCAACAAGGAGTATAATTACAGAAGCATAGAGCAGCAAATACACATACTTCTTCAGTGTCCTTTGGGGGAGACTTGGTTCAACCTTCCCAGCAGGGGTTAAGGCAGCAGAGAGGTAGTATTGCGGGACCACAAAACAAGGTTGAGTCTGGTGACCTAGTTAGGTGGAAGTATCCACTAGGCGAGGTCCCAATGGGAATATGCAGGGTAAAAACAATTCTTCAGTGTCCTTTGGGGGAGACTTGGTTCAACCTTCCCAGCAGGGGTTAAGGCAGCAGAGAGGTAGTATTGCGGGACCACAAAACAAGGTTGAGTCTGGTGACCTAGTTAGGTGGAAGTATCCACTAGGCGAGGTCCCAATGGGAATATGCAGGGTAAACAGAATTCTTCAGTGTCCTTTGGGGGAGACTTGGTTTAACCTTCCCAGCAGGGGTTAAGGCAGCAGAGAGGTAGTATTGGAACCACAAAACAAGGTTGAGTCTGGTGACCTAGTTAGGTGGAAGTATCCACTAGGCGAGGTCCCAATGGGAATATGCAGGGTAAAAACAATTCTTCAGTGTCCTTTGGGGGAGACTTGGTTCAACCTTCCCAGCAGGGGTTAAGGCAGCAGAGAGGTAGTATTGCGGGACCACAAAACAAGGTTGAGTCTGGTGACCTAGTTAGGTGGAAGTATCCACTAGGCGAGGTCCCAATGGGAATATGCAGGGTAAAAACAATATTAGAGCGCTCTCCCAGCCAGGTGCATACAGCAGCCGAGGATATATACACACACACACACACACACACACACACACACACACACACACACATACATATATTTATAGTTATAATCATATCTATGTATATCTATATATGTACATCTATCTATATCTATCTATCTCTCTCTCTCTATGTATATATATATATATATATATATATATATATATATATATATATATATATATATATATATATATATATATATATATATATATATATATATATATATATATATATATATATGGGTCTACCTGATAATATCAAAGTCTGACATCATCGAAGCTGGATTCATCAAGACGACATCCACGAAAACCCACTTCATTGACAGACCAGATGAATTAAATCCTTCCCAGGGTAAGTAATCTATTGGCCATGAAGGCCTACTTTACCCTTTCCTAAACTGTAGTGTGATTTCAGAGTTGGTATATTTAATTGGGGGGGGTGTATTGGGTACAATCCCCCACACTGACAGGGTTGTCTGGGTGGGTTTTGAATGTTCCAGTGTTGTTTTTTTGTGTGTTTGGGTGACTTAGTACTTACCCTGGGAACTATTTTGTTCATCCGGTCTGTCGATGAATTGAGTTTCCGTGGATGTCATCTTGATGAATCCATCTTTGATAATGTCAGCATTCGATATTATCAGGTAGACACCTATATATCTATATCTATATATGGATCTATTCCTAATAGTCAACCCATGGAAATGTTGACGTGCTTTATGTGAACACACTAATCTCAACAAAAACATGTTGACACACTAAAGCTCATGCTCCAAGGCTAATCCTCAGAACATGCAAGGAAAAGTAAAGTATTTTTTTGTAGGAGGGTAAGCCCCCCTTCACCCTTCATACCGCCTACTACTAAAAGCAGGTAGCTTGTTGTGTTAGACTGTGTCACAGTGGGGACAGGGATATTGTCCTTTCCTCACTGTGATGAGTTTGTATACATAAGTAGCAGGGGGTATGAATTATGCAAGGGGGCTTGCACACGTCTCCCTGCATACTACTTGTTTTTTTTGCCATTCAGGAGTTTGTGTTTCAACCTTCTGTGGTCAATGTTTTTGTTGTCAATATATACCTCTATTAACAGAGGGAGGGAGATAGTTACATATATACATATACATGCATAAATATCTCTACCAGATTCAATAAAGCCTACACAGTCCATTTAAACCACGTGTGTGTCATTGTTGCAAATTATTTTAGCTTCAGTAAGTGGCTCTACATTATGCGTAAAGCTGTGCAGAGCTGCCCAAACTAGGTACACACCATGGCATGCTAATTACAGTACAAGCAGCTGAACTGTATGCTAATCAACCAATCCAAGATGGAGGAGCTATTCGACAAGCTATAAGACAACTGCGTAGACTCAGTGCTGGTTTTCCCTGTGAATTCCACAACCTACTGGAATACAGCCACAGAAAGATGTCTACACAGAAACAATGCTAGTGGCTCCTGTAGCTTTAATTCATGTGTATGTGCAACAGGCTGAAGTCTACGCTGCTCATGCTACTGCTGCTAATAGGCCATGGCAAAGAAGGAGAAGAGTTTTCAGACCCGAGTTAATTTATCACAATATCCATGAGATGGAAATTGTAGAGTGCTATAGGGTGGATAGAGACACACTCAGGAATTCTGCAACCTCTGTCATCCTCAACTCAGACCCAGGGCAAACTGAGGAAAACCCTTCCCTTTGGAGACAAAGGTATGTGTAGCACTTATAATGTTAGCTACAGGTGCCTTTCAGAGACCAACAGGGGACATGATGTGGGTGTCACAGGCATCAGCATGCAGGTTCCTCCAATTCCTGAATGCTATGCTCCAACACACTAGTGACCACATATATTTTACCCATACTCCTGAGAACAGGGCCACAAATATGCAGGAGTTCTACCCTGTAGCACACTACCCTGAAGTACTGAGTACCATAGATTGCACACATGTAGTAATTAAGGCACTATGTAGAGAAAAGGGAAGGTGCTGCATAAATAGACAGGGCTTCCACTATATTAACTGACAAGTCATGTGTAATGCCAAGGGAATTTTCTTGAAAGTGTGTGCTCAAAACCAGGCAGTTACCACGACTCACATATCTGGCACAGCTCCCTATTGTATCAGATATTCACTAGTGGGGATATCCCACAGGGTCATTTACTTGAGGATGCAGGTTATGCACTGGAACCATGGTTGATGATGCCCATCAGAAATGCACATACACCTGTCAAATAATGCCATAATGAGGCACATGCTCAGACCAGAAGTAACAAAGAGAATGTCTTTGACCTCCTGAAGTCAAGGTTCCAGTGCCTAGAAATATCTGTGGGAGCCCTGCAGTACAATCTATGCTCATGTACTGAAATATTCACTGTATGTGCCATGCTACACAACATCTTCCTGAGAAAACACCTTCAGCAGGATCAACAAGGGTAAGCACACATCCCGCCACCAATGGCAAGGTCACCACAGCCACACTCAGGTGAGCAGTCAGAGAGGGGTAGCCAGCAGCTGCTGTGAGTGTAGGCAGACATAGGTGTGGTCAATATGCCTTAGCACTGGTTAAGAGACAATGCATAGCACACTCACTTACGAAGTGACTAAAACCTTACTCCTACACAAAAACATACAGTAACATTGATGCCAGGCAACTCCCACAACCTTTACCCGCATACCAGTGCGGCTGTGTACTGCTAGCATCAGACATAGTCAGCCCTGAACTAAAACTGTTGCAACTGCTGGATTTACAAGGTAAGTGCTGAACCTGGAGTGCATTGTGTAATAATATTATTGGCTGACATATCCTTGCATGTTATTACGCGGTAATGTAAACAAGTAAAAGTGGGTGATTTGTACAGAAATTACCTTAACATGACCGCAGAGACTTATTTGACTTATGTGTGTCCGTTATTAAGTCATAGGCCTCAGGCATCAAAGATTCACACAGTCATACCTCTCAAAAGTACTGATGGTCAATGCATGACCTCAGTTTAGCACCATACACTTCTACTGGAAAATCATTAAAGAGAGAAGTTAGAAAGTAATGAGACACATTTCAGTTTCAGACTTCACAGCCCTCACAAGATCATTAATAATACTGATGTAAAAAAATTGTGATGCTATCAACTGTCTAACATTCTAAGACCAATACAAGTCAACTGTATACAAGTAACAATTCAACATTACATATGCAGATATACTAAGCACTAAGTCAGCTATTCACTTTGTGTATCAGACACAACGCTTATGTATCCCTGAATCCAAAAGATACAAAGAAGGGATATGGCACAGTTATCATCACCTGCACAGGGTGTTGTGGGCAAGAGGCAAGAAGCCTAGGCTGACATTGATGGTCATTGAGTGTGTGTGAGTAAGAAAGAGTTGCAGGTATTAATTCAGATAAAGTAACAAATGGCCAGTGAGACAATTTGAGTTTTAAGCTTCACAGCTGAACCGTGTATTGTGTCTGTGTCTGTATAGTCCTCCAGGTGAAATTGGTGTGTGAGTGTCTAAATGAACACAACCAAGCTCTGTGCTAGTGCTATATCTTGGTATACTGGACAGGGGAGAGCCATGCATGGTAGAGGTGTAAGTTCATGGTTGTGGTTCCTGACCATGAGAACTGGTTCTGCCAGGACTTGCCCTGGCACATCCATGCCCATGGTCAGATGCATTGCTGCTACTGAACTGCCACGTCTGGGTGTGGACACCTCAACCACTGATGGAGCAGTGGAAGTACTGACACTATGGGAGTGTGATTGGGCGCAGCCACATTGGCTAACAGCAGATGATGTGGCTGAACTATGTCCATGAGGACAACATCCCCCTCCCAGCAGACGTTCCATCACAGACACTTCTAGCTCTAATGTGTCATTCATCTGATCCATTGAATTTTCAACATGGTGGAAGCAGTCACACATGTCAGCCTGTGCCACATCTACAGCCCTAAGCTTTTCTCTGGAGGACCTATGGGAACATGCCTGTACCTACATAATGGCCCTAAACATATGTTGAGTGGCACGGGAAGGGACACTTGGATGAGGTAGAGGATGGACTGCAGGTTTCCTCCAAGCACTCCTAACAACCATCCTGCATGGCACCTCACCCAAACAATTGAGCTATGACCAGATTCAACAGACACTGAAGTTGCAATAACCATAGTTCCCTGATCGATTGTCTCACCCTCTACCTGTGTAATATCTGGGGGCTCACTGGAATGGGTAGGCATGGGCCTACTAGCTGTGTCTGATGGAATTTCAGGGGATGGCTGTATTTCAACCTTAGTGATAGATTCAACTTATGCACACCTGACTGCACCTCTGTTTGGACACCATCATATTCAGAGTCTGCTGATACACTGACATCAGGTGGTGGAAGTCCCACATTTCTACTGTCATTAACACCTGTGATAATAAGCAACAAACACAAGAAAACATTAATACCTGCAGTACTATCATCCAATATATGCCAACAAACTAACTGTGGCGCCACTATTACAGACAGTACAGCAATGCACAACAGTCTTAACACCATCACATGCTAAATATTTTTTTTACTGCTCATTTGTACTGACATAAAAATGTTTTGATTACCATGTACAGATGATAGTATGCTCTCTATGCTGGATGGTCCTCGAAGAAGTTAAGAAAAAAGGGAAGGAAAACATCATCAAAATTAACAGTATCACAGGGTAAAACTTGAACTGCTCATGAGTACTGACATAAAAAATTTTGGATTACAATGTGTCTAGTCTTCTCCCTATGCTGGATGGTTCTGGTAGAAGTTAAGCAAAAGGTAAGGACAGCATCATCTAATTAAAAGAAACACAGGAGGTATACTTTTTGCCATTTATATGTCCATTAACTAAACTTTCAACAAGGACTTGGATGAGAAGTTCAACCTAAACCCCATGTGTAATCAATCAACATGTATTGTTAACTGTAGAACTCGACAATCCCCACCAACCAATTTCTTGGTAAACAGACCTATCATATTGACATAAATATTTTACTATACAAGAGTATTTAAAAATGGAGATACATAAGCCTATCTGGAAGCCTCTCTTGGGACATACTTGTTGTCCCTGAAACAGAAGCACCAATGTCAAAGACAGCTGCTCTGCACTTTCCTGGGAGCTGTCTAGATCCTTGACAGTGGGCAGAAACTCTTCATTTGCTGTTAGTGGTGCATCTGTAGAAGTCCCCCCTGATACCCATCTGAAAACAGGCTACTACAGCTGCATTCTTCTGTGCAGATGACATCATGTCAGTGGCCCTATGGTGCACCTGATCATAAATGTTCTGCTGTGGCTACCTACTGCATTCACATCTGCAATTATCTGCTTCTCAGTTTGCCTTCTGCCTGACATATCTCCATGTCATCTCTCAAGCAGAAAGACACTATGTCCTCTAAGAGCTTCCATAATGACCTGATTCACAGGGTAACTGAAGGGTGGTTTGGGGGGATTGAGATGCCTGGGTGCCATAGTCCTAGGTGTCCTAAAACACAACAGAAAGCTAATACACATAAGTAGCACATAAATAAAAAAATACTTGTTCCCAAATAAAATAGAAAAGTTACCATTTCAGTATTACCCACTGGAAGAACATAAAACAGTCTAGATATCTGAAATATGAACAAGAGTCATGTTGTTGTAACATATTACATTCACACACAGAGTAAGGCTGGATGCATAATAACAGTGAGTAACAATAGCAAGATATCCTTGTTTGTGCCAAAACTGAAAAGCAGATTTGCTTCTCCACTTCAAAAAGAACAGACAAATGACATATTTTGCTAACAAACCATCAATGAAATGCTATAAGTGTTATTGATTGAAATGTCTCTGGAACATGTGTATAGATTTAATACTGAGCATTTCATTTTCAACTATTACCAGTCATGTCTACCTGCTTAATCCCCTGACAAACATGCCAGTGCCATCAGTGCACTTCTAAGTATTGCATACAGATAGCAGTAATAATTGCTAATTAATATATTTATAAAAAGATGAAACATATTTTGCTTATATGACATTTCAGAATCTGCAGTATATAGCTGGAAAATGCAAGTGTACCTTCTTAAGTTCAATAGTCTTCTGTGCAGTTATATCCCAAAGTAATAACAACTTCTGTCTTCTCCATATAAACAATTCTCCTCACCTTCAGGTTTCCTAGCTACACAGTTGCCTTTTTATGGTGTAGATACAGGGCTGTTAGCATGGTGAAAATGCAAATGAGGTGTGAACTCATTAGAACTGTTGAATCCTAATATTTTGGCTTCATGTAGAAGATGTAAACATAGTGCAGGCACTCCCTCTGTGTTTGCTGTTAATGGATTGCAACTGTGAATGATTACTGGTAGGGAGATGAAAAACACAACAGCAATGAAGGCTGTCCTACCTCCAGTGGGTGTGTCAGTTTAGACTTACAAAGTGTGTATAAGTAATTTTATCTATGTTGGAAATGTAAGTAAGCATCACACAATTCACATGTTTTGTTCATTAGCATCCAACCTCCCCTTTATTTATTGACAACTGTATATTATTGCTACTTAATATCCTCACACATTTTAAGGACAAGGATATAGAATGCCATACAGACTGCATGTCTCAGATTACTGGTCAGATAAAAGATGAGCAACAAACGCAGAGAGGAAATACAGACCTGCATTTTTTGCAAGCAATAGTGATAAATGGTTATGTGATCACTGAGTGCACTACATCCATCATGTATACATGTACAAATAACTGGTATGTGGTTCTGTAGGTTCATTGGAATGAGAGTTCAAATCCAGACCTATGTAGAAATATTTCATGTGTACTAACAAACACTTATTTTAGAGTTTGTGTCATAGATTGGTTTTCATCATTTCAACTACATTTCCCTTAGCACAAACAAGGGAAACAGAGAAAATGAATGTCAGGTATGGCTGTGCTTATCTCATTTGCATGATGTTTAGCAGTGCACAAATTAGACTAGTGACCCATAAAGGTAGCAGAAAGAACACCTGCAGAACACCTGCAGACAGATGTTGCAGTATTTACTTCCCATCATGCAATGCTGCTTAGCGACATAGCAAGGTTCCTCAACAGTTGCAGACATGGAACTCCTGTAGACAGTGTGCAGACAGCCAACATACTGAAAATGGATACAGTCAATTAATTCTGTTGAGCACTGCACAAACATGCTAAGTGGCATTGCACAGAGGTTAATGCAGAGAATGTAAGTATGAGTAGGACATTTTGGAGTTGTCATGTAACTACTCTTGTGGCAGCAGGTATAAGTGTAGAGCTGGGGCACACATGGTCCTGGGTTCTAGCTCAGAGTGTACAACCAACTTTTACTGTTGTGACAGAGCAGTTTATAACAATGAACTGTAAAACAGACAAATGTTACTTCAAAATTCTTGTGACAACAGGTGCAAACATAGGAGCACTATACACATGGTTCTAGGTTCTAATGCAGGACATTCCACACATTTTTACTGTTGCTCCATTTTCTATTATATTCACTCACACTTATAACACTTTAGATAGTGGGGCTGATATGAATTACATGTGTGAGGGATAAGACACCCATAGTGTGTTTTCAGATGCATGACTGAGGATATACTCTCTACTATATTTCTGTAAGTATAATTCTGATATCTGGACTTGTATGGCCTTCACAATTAAAGAATGACACAACTGGATCTATATACAAGAACCTTGTCAAATCACAGACATACATGTGTAAAGCCTCAAACTGTCAGCTGTATTTATGAATGATCCCTGACTATATCCAAGCAGTACTTCTTCTGTGGCAAAGATGGAAAAATCAATGCTGTGGAAGAAAATATTTGTCCCTTATGCCTAGTTTTGAATCCCACACTTTAAAAAATTCAATTTTATCATTGTGTTAAGTCAAACACAAATATATTAGGTCATTACCTGTATGCTCCCAGTGCATGTTTGCAAACTTAACTCACCTAACAGCTACCTTCTACTTTTAAATACATATTTCCAAGTTAGATCAGAAGGCACCCTCAAATTAATGTCAAGTATCAGATTAATGTTTCTGTTTCAAATATTTATGTCATCCCTGTTTAGCACTGCTGCACTCTGCTTAACATCACACAAACACAGTTAGCACCGTTGCATGGGTTTGCACACTATCAGTAAAAGTGGTGACTGTAATTGTTGGGAAAGCATCATTTTCCATTGCTCTAGGTTGGGTGTTAGACATGGCAGGAGTTAGTGGGAAAGCTGACCAGTTTAGGCCACAGAGGTGGGGTATTCAGGTATCCAAGGTATATTTTTTGGAATGCTGGTAAAGTGTCACAGCCAAAGGATTCTAAAAGGGGACTATTCAGACTCCCAGTACAAGTCTAAGAGGTGGAGCAGTTTGGCTCAGGCTGTATCCAATGCTACTGGCATCCCAGGCACTGGAGAACTGTGTAGCCATCATTTTAATGACCTACACAGGCACAAAAGGCGTACCTCTAACCATTGGTTGACTGAATTTGAGACTGTGGACATCCCGCAGCTGTATAAGTATGTCAATAAGAGAATATTTGTAATACTTAGAAAGCTAAATATAGGCAAGACTGGTATGCATTATGCTTTTCTGTTCTTTTCTGCTCTTTCCCCAGCTAATGCAAACATAGAGTTCAATGACATGTTCATGCTGCTCAGATGAGACTGACGGAAGCAAGTGGTATGTATGCAGCACAAGAGAAGTATTATTGTAGCTTTAAAAGTTAAAAATAGATTTTTGTTTTTTTATACAGTTGTAGAAAATTGAGCATGCATATCCTAACTGTAAAAGCAAGTTTACATGCATTAGTCTGTAGCACAAATCTAGTTCAGGAGTCAAATATAAGACTGTAATCAGAGGTTCTGAGCTCAAATACCATAAGTCACAGCTATACAGTACTACATTCCTTTAATAATATTTACATTAACTTAAACACTGTACAAGTGGCATACATGCCCTGCTGCCAATTGTGATGTGTATAACTGGAATATGTATATATGCAATATATGCACATTTCAAGGATTACTTCTAGCAATCTGTAGGTATAGTGTGTATGCTGTATAACTGTGTTAATGCATTGTATATCACATATGATGATATTCATTTCATTTCTTTTTTCTCTCACCCCAATCCTTCTCTCTCTTTTTTATTTTATACTATGCGTTGTCAAAATGTCTCCATGTCATCCATGTGTGCCATATCACTAAATGCTACACAGGACAGTGAGGTAGGCCAGCCTCAGTGGATCAGCCTGCCCCCAATCCATTTGCTCCAGCATAGATGCCCAGCATGTCTGGGACCCAACATAGCAGCACTGGTTCTGCTTCCTTTGCACTACCTGTGCCCTCAGGTAGTACTGTCCTGGAATCTGCTGTAGTGGTATCCTCCAGGAGCAGTGATGGAGGTGGTGATTTCATCACTGCAGGGAGATGCTAGGGTTGGTGGAGTAGGGTCATGCACTGCACCTCTGGTGTATGCCTACTCCAGATGGTGAGGCTGCTCTCCGTCATGGTATGTAGGAGAAGAAGGTGTCAAGCACTCAAGTCCCAGCAGAGTAAGGGGATAGTGATGACATTCCAGTGGATGAGGACTCAATTCTCACTTTCTCCATGTTTGGTGGGCATGAGCATGTGTTGTCCCCTCCCTCACCCCGATCATGGTGTCCCCCAACTTTTTTTGTCCCTCACGTCCCTATGTCTTGTTTTGTTGGTTTGCATTTGCTTCCTCACCTACCCAACTTATCTAACCCAGAAATACTTACATCACTTGCCAAGCAATCCACTCTTACTGAATAAAAAAAAATGGGCACCAAAAAATATTGTCCCATACACAGCTCTCCATTTTACACAGATGTCATCATGACACTCTTAATTCTGTCCAATTGGTTATGCAACATGATTGCTTTGTTTTCACCCCTCTCTGTGGAGGTAACGGTCCAAATTAAGATAATATTCTGCACATTATCAGTTTTTACTGTTGAAGAAATGGATAGCTATTGTTCTTTCCTACTGCCCTGCTGCACATTCCTTTATTGCTTTCTCTTTGTTCTTTCTCGTGCTTGATCCCCATTTCACCACTTTCCTATCTACCCCATTTTAACACCTATAATCTGGTCAAAAAATAGAATTACTCACAATGCACATAAGTGCCAGAATAAGCAATGGATCTCTTCACTTTTAGGCCACTATATTTGTGCAGAGTGTGGCATCATGCACTAACGCCAAGCAGTGGTGACCAGCTTTACAATGCTGCAGTTACCTCTGTGTAATGCTGTTTAACCCTGCTGCTTTATGTCAACATGTGCTATATAGTATTCACACCATTGCTTTATCATTGTTTATTTCAAAGTATTAGGTACACCTGGATTTGAACCCAGTATCATCTTTGCTCAAAAATAAATGCATTCATGCCTTCACACCTGCTTTCAGAGATTCAACTAAGCAGCAGGTGTATTTCATAGACTCGATACTAGCTTTCAGACTTTTAGCAATGCAGTTCATGTTTGTGCACTGTTTAATTATATGCAAAAGGGAAAGTAATAGAAATGTGTATCTCGCATGTGCAACCACTTTGTCATCCATCATGCAAACCTGCTGCTCACCACTGCTATATGCAAAGTCAGTATTAGCATGCATTAGTGCTGTTTACTGTCCATTTACTCTTTATGGCATGGAACTATATGTGGAAACATAACAAACTGAAGGCCCTATCTAACAATATGTCACTTATTTACAATGCAGCAATGTGTTGCACCCCCACCCAGGGACTGCAACACTAATGCCTCTGTACTTTTTCACACATATGTCCACTATATTACATAAATTAATATCAAATGTTATGTAATATGCAATGCACATCAATCTGGTAACATGCAGAACTAGAACTATCTTCACAGTCGAACATGCCTACACATCCATCAACTGACCCTGGGAGCTATTGATGCATAAGTCTAAGCAGTGTTATATGCAAGGCTATGCTAAGAATCATCATGGACCGTACCCACAGGGATATAGGTGACCTTCAACACTCTTGGCCCAACCCATTTTGGTTTTGTCAAAGGTAGATCTTGCTTATGAAACATAGTGGACTACTTTCATAATGTCCCCAAAGTACTGGATTGGGGAAAACGGGACATACTGCCCATGTTTATTTAGCCAATGTATTTGACACAATGCCCCATTCAGGTATCATAGAGAAAACCTCCAATCTGTGGATTAATCCATATATTACTAGATGGGTAGCCAACTGGGTCACTGAAAGAATGCACACTGTCAAAGTTGGAGAGTTCACCTCCACCAGTAGACCAGTTATCAGTGGAGTACCACAAGGATCTTTGCTGGGCCCTCTACTGTTTGCAAACTATTTATCTTAGTACAGGCAAAGATAGATGGCCTGTGGTTTATCAAGTTTGCAAATAACTGTCAACTGGACACAATTATATAGAGTCCCCAAATGATGTTAACATATTACTGAAAGGGCTGACACAGACAGATGATTGATGCCAAACTCATGGAATGAAACTTAATGCAAAACAATGCCTCATCATCCCCTTTATAAAAGATGTACCCCTGCTAATTATGATATACATAGCACCCTTGCAGGCTCAAACTTAGTGGTACAAGACTTGGGAACATAGGTTGGTAGTAATCTAAACTTCAATCACTATGTACCCATACTGGTAAGACACACATTTTACACTGTGCACCTTATAAATAAGGGCATCGCATCCAAGACCAGAGAGGTCATAGCTGCACAGTACTTGACCCTTAGCAGATCACTAGTTGAGTACAATGCTTCCTTCTGTATGTATCTCACCAGACACCTGCAGCAGCTGGAGAAACAACAGATGTGTATCTTACACTTACACATGCCTACACATCCATTTAATGCAGATCTCCAAACATCTTCTCTCCTACAAGCACTGCTGATGTCATCCACTGCAAGTTGTCCTGCAGCCTTGTAAAAGTCAGACTTGTGCTGTAGTGTTTGCATAGAGTATTGAACTCTGTAGTCTATCTACTTAGATAGGTAGAGGTTCTGATCTCACTGCAGTCAACTGTGTGTGTCTAGCCAGAAGAGCACAAATGTGTATCCTATAGTTACCACTCCAATCCCATGAACTGATAACATTTTGACACTTGCACATACCTACAGATCTATTTAATGCAGGTCTCCCAACATCGTCTATCCTACATGCACTGGTGATGTATGCACTATAAGTTGTCCTGCAGCCTTGTAAAAGTCAGACTTGTGCCGTGGGTCTTGCATAAAGTGTTTAGCTCTGTAGTCTTGTACTTACATAAGGGTTCTTTTCTCACTGCATTCAACTAAGGTGGGTATGTGTGTCTGTTTGTGCACTTGCTTGACATTAGAGACAGCCTTTTACACCAGCATCTGAGACACTTTTATTACTGTATTCTCCTCAGCAGCCACTGCTGAGGTCATCTACAATAAAGTGTTGCCCGAGACAGTCCAAGTTAGATTTCAGCTATGGCACTTGCCTTAAATACAGAATTTTGTCAGTGTACTTAGATGGGTAGGGGTTCAATTCTAAGAAACCATAAAGCCAGAAGATCCAAAAAAAACTTTTATAGATAAAATCCTCTCTCTAGAGCCTTGGCTCTTATGCCTTTTCAGAATACAAAGTTACAAGAGCAACTCAACACCTAAAATACTATCATTACTTAACATATTACTGAACAAAATAATTATGCAATTAATTAATTCATAAAAACCTTCCAATTGCACTCTACAGTAAGACCCTTAGGAATTAATGTATTGCATTTCAATATAAAAGTTGACTCTTTATATAACAATTCATTTTTCAAATTTAAATCATCAAATTGTCCAAATACTCTTCTTTTAAATCTGTGGCTTGTATCCCTTCCCCATCCATATGATGATTTAGGTTCATAGATTCATAGGTTCATAGATTAGTACTAGGCTAACTGCCCTTGTGAGCCATTTTAAGCCTAGCCAATTATCCCTTGTGAGACTTATACCCCACAGCTTGTGTTTATAAGGCAAACACCTTAACCGTTAGGCCATCCTCCCAACATTCCTTCTTAAAATGCATGGCAACAGGACTCTCAGCTCTAGCCTTTCTTATATCCCTCAGATGTTCCAGCAGTCTCATTTTAAAAGCCCATTTGCTTTCTGCTATATAAAACAAGGACATCTTAAAGTATATATTATCCCCTCTGTATCACAGCTATAGCTACCTTGTATTGTATATTTCTTTCCAGTAATTTTAATAAAACCTCTCACTGCATACTTACAATTACAGCATTTACCACAGGTCTAGTGGCTGCATTCATGATGTTACTTACCACCACATCCAAGGGAGGTAAACACCTCCCTCATACCAGCATATCCCTGATGCTCCTACCTTTTCTATATGATATTCCTAGTATTATTTCTAAGAGATTATTAAAGTCTTTATATTTCACTAAAAAACAGCAATAATATTTTACCAAATTCACTACTTCTTTACAAAAAGAGCTATATGTTGTCACAAAAAATATTTTTTCTTATCTTCACTCCCCTTATTATAATCTTTACAAAAATTATTTTCAAACTTGTTTCTACCTTCCTTATGTTAAAACTATCAGCACTTCTTAACAAGGCTTCCCTATCATAGCCTCTCTTGTTATACATTGGCATTGTAAAATGCAACAAATCTTCCCTAAAACTACATCATCATTACACAATCAGCTTAACCTCAGGAACTTCCCATATGGTGGGGCTAGTAACTTATGGGGGGGGAGGGTGACAATTATGTCCATGCAAATACTGGTCACTATCTTCAACTTTTCTATAAATTTTTGTATATCTTTCCTCCCCATTAATATCTTCTATCATAATATCTGAAAATGGTATTTTTGACAGATTTGTAAACCATCAAAATGCAATTTAAATTTAGTTTACTGTAAATACTGCATAAACAAGGCACAGACTCCTGTACTCCCTGACATATAAATATCAAATCATTTATATATCTAAAAACATCTAATTGCATGTTTCTAAAAATCTGCATTTTCAAAGATGCCCATAAATATATTAGTATACATGGGGGCAAAAGGTGCCCCTATGGCTGTGTCCTGTATCTGCTGGTACAACCTTCCATTAAATTAAAAAAAAAATATTAATCAAACAAAACTGTATTGATTCTTAACATAATTTGATACTGGACTCTCACCAAGAAAAAAATGAGAGAGCTTCAATTCCAAAATATGTTGAATATCAGTACACAGACTAACTACATCCATAGTAATCCAGTACATATTTTCACTCCATTCAATATCAGATATGTTTTCTAAAAAATCAGATGTTTTTTATATATCATGACAACTTCACTACTGAGGACAACAAATATTTATCTACAAAAAAAAATCAAATTTTATGTGTAAAATAATTACATGCAGATACTATTGGATGATCTGGCATATTCAATTCATCTTTGTGTATCTTAGGAAGGCAGTAAAAGTAAGCAATTGTACAATTTTCAAACAGCACAAAAAGCATAAAAGTGGAAGACAAATACTTCAGAAAAAAACAAAATCCACTTAATCGTGAACAGGCCAACCACTCGACAAATGAATGTCCCAAGCTGTTGCAGATAAAAGTGGATTTTAATCCAACAAAGTGAAACAAGTATACAAAGCAGAAATCCAGCAAGAGCTTTCATCCCTGTAAATACTGGACTTTATCAAAGCAAAGTGCTTCCCAGCGTACTTCTTTATATAATACATCCTATCAAATTAAATAATTAACACTTCATAAAACAATCAACAATTATTTCAAAGTGACATGCAAATACTAAAAATCATGTAAATTTATAAACCAATAAAAGGTCATTGTCTATAAAACAAGAGCTCTGTCTTTTAATATTGGAATTAAGGAACGGTATTCATTCATACCTGGGGGGCTGTTGGCACCTAGTTTCAATTTCCATCTAAGTTCACTTTTACAAATACTATTACACCAGTCTACTATAATAGCCAACTATTGTAAACATCGTTATTGCCTTCAAAAATTACTTTTTGCCTTAAAGAACCATAATAAATTACCATGGAATGTGTAAAATTACAATCCTGTTTTTGTCCAAAGTGATTGAACACAACATCACTGCCTAACAGGGGCGTGTTTTTAACCCCCCATCCTTTCTTAGCCCAGATTTTGAACTCAGTCCACCGGGTATTCTCTATCAATAAACATTTCAATAAGATTACTGAGTTCACATTTAAAATCATTTAAAGTTGAACACATCCTTGCCTCGTGAATCATCTGGCTTCTTATTATGTTTTTCTTCATGTAAAATGGAAGTTTGCTGTTATATGCCAAAAAACTATTCAAATATGTCAGTTTACAATATACTTTAGATGTAAATTGACCTGTTTCTTGATCTCTAAAAATAGTAACATCCAAGTAATCAATGCTACCCTTAGAATAACAGTGTGCAAACATGACTGATATAGTAGACAAAATTTTCAACTACCTCATCGTCCCCCTCCAAAGGACAAAAATGTCATCTAAATAATGAAGATAAACAAACCATTCATTCTCATATCTTGAATTAAAGATAAACCTTTTCTCCCATGTGACCTTTACTAAAGTTGCGTACATGGGAGCACTACTCGACCCCATCACAACTCCCTTAAGTTGTTTGAAGTATTCGTTCTCGAAGGTGATGTATTTGTTGTGTAAAATCACCTCCATAACTTCTACAACAAAATTCATCAGGACACCTTCCAAGGGAGAATAATCACGAAGAGCTTCTGAAAAAAATTCCAGACTTATCTCATGGAGTATAGAATTAAACAGATCCACTATGTCAATAGTTGAAAAACTGAGGTGTTATCAAAATAATCTTGTTTAATCCTAGTTAAAAAATCCCATCAGTCTGTAAGGACATAATTGATGGGGCATAGTGTATTCTTCAACACACGGTCTACAAATATTCCCAAAGAATAAATTGAACTGTGTTGGACAGCCACAATCAGTCTGTATGGTAGATGCTCAACATTCTTATGCACTTTGGGGATACCAAATACTGTGGGAATGTAGGGTATTTGTTAACCAGAAAGTTGTATAATTATTCATTGATGGTTCCATGAAAAAGGCTGTCTTCTAAAAACAACTGAATTTTTCTAGGTGCAATATTAATCTGGTTCAAAGAGACATCCTCATATTTATTGGTGTCATACAGCATACTAGCCACATCATTGACATAATCATTTTTGTCTGCCAAGACAATCCCACCCCTTTTATCAGGCTTCATGATGCTCAAGTTGTCAGATGTTCTCAATGATCTTAATAAACTTTCCTCTTCTCTACTCAGGTTATAAAACCATTCATTTTGGGAATAAAAAGCCTGATACATTTCCCTAGTGCATATTTTCTTAAAACTAGCCAATGTGGGGTGTAAGGGGCATTTATAATACTTTCCTTCTTAAACATACACTTCCTACTATATGTGTTATCTAAATTGTTTTTAAAGAAAAGCTGAAAGTTCAGTTTCCTCGTGTAAAGTTTTAGTTCTATAAGAACTTTGGAGATATCACTATTTCTCCCAGGAACAAATTTAAAACCTCTTTTAAAAAAGGGAAAAGTGGATTTTGGTAATCACCTGGTCTGTATAATTAAAAACATTAAAACCTTGGTAACTCAACATTTTCCCTTCAAAGGATATAATAATAGATGCTTCATGCTTGTAATAGTTCAATACCCATTGCCCCTGTTGTTCCTCCAATAGTTTCTCTGACCTCTCTGTCCCTGCCCGCTCGGGGTGCCTTGTTGACCTAAAAACTTCTGACCATTCTTATTCCTGTTAAACATCCTTTACGATGTCCACAAGGGTGGGAAGTTCTGCTCAAAAACTTCATCCTCTCCATTAAAATATTGTTTGGAAACATTGACTCCCCTTTCCTCTCCTTCTTAACTAAATGAACCTGTTCCTAAGTCATATGCTAAATTTCTGTTAACTTTCATTGTGGGTTCTAAATAACTCTTGGGAAGTGGGTAAGCAATTTTCTGCTTATATTCCTGCTCGTCCTTTTTAAGTTTTTTATGTTTCCTTGCTATATTCTCTTTTACTTGTTGTTCAATTTTCTCAAAAACATTATTATATTTATTCTCATAGTTTGTAAAATAAACATCAGCCAAAATGTCATCATTCAAGGTATTAATATCCTCTAAAAGACCATTAATTTTATTAGTGTTAACTTTAATAATAAAATGCAAAAGTTACATGCCATGTCAGTCAAACATGGCTAACAGTTCTTCCAATTCTGGTTGCCCCACTGCAAGACCATTGGGGAACTTACTCATTCTCAGACCCTTGGGTACCCTTTGCAGTCATATACATTCAGCAAGAAATGCATTGTCAATTTGCAAATTACGTACCTTGCTCATTTTAAGTTCAAACTCTTGCAGTCTATTCTGTATGTCCTTGGGTCTAGTAGGTCATTCTTCATTGCTAAAAGAAAGTTCCTTACCAAGCCATTGATGGAATCGCAAACAGCGGTTTACATTCTCCTTAGATTTTCCAGATCCCTGGCCACACGGTATACTGTTTATAGTGAGCATTGATGAAAAGACTGAGCTATCCTGGAACCCCATTCTACCTAAAATGGAAGTAGAAGGTAGAACAGCCTGGACATTCATCACAGAGGTTGTTGGGCCTTGCAGTCGTTCGAGTGTACTCTGGGTCTGCTGGTATTGAAGTTTCATTAACTTAATTAACTGGGTCAAATTTCCTTTTTCACCATTCGGTGTAACATCTCTAGAGTTCAATAACTCAATTGAAGACAGTTGATTTGATTTGGAGCTATTACTCATCTCCATACTGGAAAAAGATAAACAAACATACCAGTAAACCAGGAGAAAGTAGTCCAATATGTGGTGGCTGTTCAATTGTACAATTTTTTAAATTGTACAATTTTCAAAATTAAACTTCTTCTCCATATCATCTTTTGAGAAGTAGCCAAGGGTATAAGTCTTATCTAATAAATCTTTAAACTCTGCTGTTGCAGATTTATACTTGCATTTATCCACCATTTTATACACCACTTCATTGTCAAAATGTTAATAAAACACGTGTAAATACTGTAAAAATGCATTACAACTAAGTTATTGCCCTTATCAGATGGCTTAAATACAAGTTCCCTTTGATTACTTAGCCCCAGTAAAGCTTTCCACTCATTTTGTGTCAAATTAAATTGCACACTTTTTATATTCTTCTGAAACTCGTTGAACTTTATTTTAACACTGTAATTTAACATAGATGAAAAATGTTGTATAGCTTCATGACAAAAAGGAGGCATAAAAGTACTTTTATAACCCACATCACACATGTCCAATAAACAATAAGCATTTACATACATGAATAAAAACTGTCTTCTGAATCTTCACTACAATCAACATCACATGATTTTCACCTTTAGACGTATTTAAAAAATGTTAAATGCAGTTTTCTCACAAAACTAAAAGTGAGTGAGTGAAGCTATGGTCAGTTTCATAACAAGTGGTATGTTGGACAATTAGATGATTTAAATGTGAAAAATATTTTTTGTATAAGACATCGGCTTCTATATACTTACATTTGATACATTAATTCCTAAAGGTCTTAATGCAAAGTGCAATTAGAAGGTTTTTGTATAATTAATTATTTAATGGTATGATCATTTTGTTCAATAATGTGTTCATTAATTATATTATTTTAGGTGCTGAGTTTCTTTTGTCACTTTGTACTCTGAAAAGAGATGATAGCTAAGGAGCTAGAGAGAAATTTTTATTAATAAAAGCTTTTCTTTGGATCTTCTGGCTTTGTTTCTTGGATATTAACATATCATGTCATTAAGCAGGGGTTCAATTCTCACTGCTGTCAACTGTGGTGTGTGTATTTGTGCTCTTTCTTGACATTAGAGAGAGCCTTTTACACCAGCATGTGGGGCATTGTTATTACTATATTTTCCTCACCAGACACTGCTTATATCATCAGCTATAAAGTTTGTCTGAGACAGCTCAAGTCAGTCTTGAGCTATGGCACTTGCCTTAAATACAGAGTTCTGTAGTAGGTGTAATTTGATAGGTTGGTGTTTTGTTCTTACTGCAGTTAACTGGGGAGTGTGTGTGTGTGCATGTGTGTGCGTGTGTGTGTGTGTGTGTTTCTGCACTTGCTTGACATTAGAGAGAGACTTTTGTACCCGCATATGGTACACTGTTATTACAATAATCTCCTCACCAGACACTGTTGCTGTCATCAGTTGTATCTGTTTTGTGGATGTGCACTATTCCCATCAGGGCAGGGTCAGAGACTGGCCTGGTGGCCAGGCAGAAGTCTCCTCTTCCTATATAATCCAGATTACAGTAATATGGCTTTTAGTCTATCCACACATGTCATGGCGTGGTTTGTAGGCCCTCTGTTTTCTTGGTGAGCATCCCCTGTGGTCTCTCTAGGTACTGCATGCATCTGGTGAGGTACATGCAAAAGAGAGCATTATACTGTATTACTGTTCTGAAGAGATTCAAGTAGAATGCTATAATATAATCCTCACATCTGAATACAATGACGTGACTTATGATGTGCACAACATATGTTTCAATACTGGTGTGGACACGTGGTGGTCAAAGTTCAGACTGATATCTAAGTGTGTTCCCAGTGCTTGCATCACTGGGTTTCAGCATAGTGGGACTGTTGTCAATGCTGTAATAAGCAGGGAATTCCATTTGGCAAAAGGAGAAAATAAAGACACATGTTTGCATTTATCTGTAGACCATGTGGCTTTGTCACCAATCATTTGTATGTGTTAGACCCTCCTGTAGTACGTTATCATCATAAGTGGACTTAATGATTGCACTGAGTATGCAAGAATCAGCAAATGCTGTAAGCCAAAGACCATATACTTTAGCCTGAATTGTCCAGAAGAAATAGATTCCAAATAGTAAAGGGCCAAGCACAGATCCCTGGGTTAAAAGGTGACAGCTCGACTGGTATAGGTTGATTCACCAACTTTCACTGTAAGTTTTCTGTCAGTGAGCTAATTGGTTACCCACCAAGTGACATAAGGGTTAAATATCAGCTGGTAGAGTTTGTCAATGATACCTGCCTGGCAGATTGTTTCCAAACCCTAGGCCATATCAGGATATCCAGAATCCACTGTCTTACCTTCATCCAGGCCTATCACACATAATTGATGGCCTGTGACAACATCACAGATTGCCTATTGCATGACTCAACACATACACCTTCCTGACATGGTTGAATACACACTTTAACACACCTTCCGCACAGACTATGTTTCTGTAGAAGGGTGTACATCAACATGAATCCATGTGAGTTGGGGGGCAGAAGCCGATGCATGGAGGTATAGACACATCCTGACTCTCCTCATCTGTGAGGTAGACCAACATGTCATAATGGAACTTTTACTAAATGGACACCAGTAATATCCCAGCTGTGTGCAACAGACCTGTGTGAGTTGTTAATGTTACATGATGTCTGTTATATCTCTTAGATGTCTTCACAGAGGTCATCAAGGGGATGAACGATGACAACACTATCATCTTGCTGAACTTGACAAGCCCAAGGCATTTGACAAAAATTCACACTGAGGTATTCACTCAACATGGTCAGATATTGCCATAAACACCTATATCACCAAGTGGAGAGACCACTGCATCACATACATGGCATCTAAATATGTTGAAATGTGTGAAGAGAACTGTATCTCAGGTCCAGTGATCAGGTCTGTACATCAGGGCTATCTGCTAGGCCCTTCCATTATTTAAGTCGCAGACATCACAAATGACATACACATCCTGTGTCTAAACAGCTGTCTGAAGAACTACAGATTGTGGGCGATCCTTGACTCCAACTATGATATTATTGTAATACAGGCAATATCAACACACACCAGCGATTGCTGCCACAGCCATGACAACACCTGTAATGACCAAAATGATGGGGGGATTTGTTGCATCAGGGAAATAAACACACAACCCAAACATAATGTAGACATCACACCTTATAATCAAACCAATAGGTATGTGACCTGTGTCCTAGGGTAGATGGGCTATGGAATGCCCCCCAGCATGTGGCCACAGTGCTGACTGCTCACTTGTATGTAACACAACTACTGAGTATGTGAAGGACATCCACATCACAGACCATAATACCTCCAGAATTCACAGCCTTCATCATACCAATAACTGAGTACAATGCACCTCATATACCACACTGCACATCTTCCAGTGATGTGTAACTGAAGTGTACCACCTTTGTCACAGTGAGCTGTCACACATTTTATTGGCCATACCTAGGTATTCTTTTTGTGCCCTAAACATTACTGTCTGAGGGTACGGAAACCCCATCACACTGTTAAACCAGATGAATGGGTAACACCTGTTCTGGTGTTCTGGTGATGCACACAGTACATACATAGCTGTTTGACAACATTAATGGCATGGATAACATTTGTGACAGTGTGAATTGTGCTCTCTCTCTCTCTCTCTCTCTATATATATATATATATATGTCATGAACACTAGTCAACTAGCCTGTATTGATCATAATGTCACATACAGGTATAGCAGTGTCTCTCCTAACACCTCCAGGAGATGTTACAGTACCAAGACATTATATATGATTACCCTCATAGACTGTGTATGTGTCATAATAGTTGTACAAGTGTGTTTATACCGTACCCTCTCTGATCACTCTAAATCACATATGTTATGTCAGAGACGTGGGATTCTGGTGGTATTATTCTAATTTTGTCCATGATTGTGCATGGTTCTTTTAATGTCCATGAGCCTTTAGCTGTGTATCACTTGCTAGAGACCTCTGCAAAGACTACACTTATATCCAGTCAACTCAGTTTGCACAGCTTCACAATATGCACCCTACCCCAATTGTATATAACCTCCCTGGTAGATGTCCCCTGCATTGTTCATGTAAGGATGCTTATCTCACACAGACATATTACCCATTGTTATGTTACACTGTGTGACAGGCATATAATGGACATTTTCACTGTGCAGTCCCTACTGTAACATATTGATATATGATTGGTTTTGCTGCTACAACTGTCTTCCACCGGCATTCCCTCATCTGCTGTATATTAGGTTGTTTTACCTGTCCTCTTTCCCTGTGTTCATTCCTAGAATTCATCTGTGTGCCCCTATTGAATATACCCACTTCTCCTGAGTGTTCATTTTACATGGCAGTCCATGTTCTGTTACAGATCATTTACACAGCTTCAGTACACAATGCCAGCAATGGGATTTCACAATACTTTGCACTGTAGATAAACTGTTCTGTATTGTTTTTGGACAATATACTTAACATTCAAACAGCTTAACTGTCCAGATTTTCTCAGTATGTCCAGGCTTTTGCATTATATCTTTTGGTCTGTTCCTTAAATAATTTGTGGTTTTCTGCCACATCATTGGGATGATCCCAGGACTAATGTCACTAAATATTTACATACATTTGAGATTCAGACTTCAAATACTAAAGAAAATTTATGTTAACATAAACCTCTTGTTATGCTTGCATATTTCTAGCGTGCAAATATGTAGAATCTGTTCCTATTTATGGGTCATTGTCCCCCCATTACATTTGGTATTGTCCAAATTTCTTGCACTAAGAGATTGAGACCTATAAAAACTTATATATCTTAAGCCCTGGTGATCATCGTGGCATTCTGAGCAAACACGATAACCAACTGTGCTCTGCTGTAAACAATATTGCATGTTGCATTACATAGTTTCCTGCCCAGAACCACTCTTGTCAGCTGCAAAACCGCACTTATTCAAGTTTAAACACTGTGCACATCATGAATATGTAATTAGTACTGCTGCTCACCACGCATCACCTTGCACACATGCAAACTCCATGTAGGCTTTGCG